>NW_028276360.1:0-178436 GCF_052056855.1 Sturnus vulgaris
TCGAAGAGCTCTCCGAATTCGCCGCTAGCTCCACGGTCCTTCTCAGCTGCGAGTAGCAGCGCTCGCAGTACACGGAGCTTCGCAAGGCCCGAAGACCCGGAGGGAAGCATCGCACACGAAAATGTGCCAGGGCAGAGACGTGTTCTACGTTGTCCCTTCTCGTCATGCAGTTTGTGCCTCTGCTGCTTCTGCTGTTAGGAATCGCTCCTTGAAAGGCGAGCGAGAGCGTCCTTCCGGGTGCATTGCACTGAGTCGAGTGCTCGCTCGGGACTTTGCTCCCGGGGCCAAGGCAAGAGGGCGTGCTTGCCCGCAGAACTGAGAACACGCTGTTGGGCAGAGCTGCAACTGACCGCCGGAGTTCAGCTGTCGCCAGACGGCAGAAGGCGTAGAACGAAGCCGCTTGCGAGCGGCGCAGTGCAGCGAAGAGCTCTCCGAATTCGCCGCTAGCTCCACGGTCCTTCTCAGCTGCGAGTAGCAGCGCTCGCAGTACACGGAGCTTCGCAAGGCCCGAAGACCCGGAGGGAAGTTTCGCACACGAAAATGTGCCAGGACAGAGACGTGTTCTACGTTGTCCCTTCTCGTCATGCAGTTTGTGCCTCTGCTGCTTCTGCTGTTAGGACTCGCTCCTTGAAAGACGAGCGAGAGCGTCCTTCCGGGTGCATTGCACTGAGTCGAGTGCTCGCTCGGGACTTTGCTCCCGGGGCCAAGGCAAGAGGGCGTGCTTGCCCGCAGAACTGAGAACACGCTGTTGGGCAGAGCTGCAACTGACCGCCGGAGTTCAGCTCTCGCCGGACGGCAGAAGGCGAAGAACGAAGCCGCTTGCGAGCGGCGCAGTGCAGCGAAGAGCTCTCCGAATTCGCCGCTAGCTCCACGGTCCTTCTCAGCTGCGAGTAGCAGCGCTCGCAGTACACGGAGCTTCGCAAGGCCCGAAGACCCGGAGGGAAGTTTCGCACACGAAAATGTGCCAGGACAGAGACGTGTTCTACGTTGTCCCTTCTCGTCATGCAGTTTGTGCCTCTGCTGCTTCTGCTGTTAGGACTCGCTCCTTGAAAGACGAGCGAGAGCGTCCTTCCGGGTGCATTGCACTGAGTCGAGTGCTCGCTCGGGACTTTGCTCCCGGGGCCAAGGCAAGAGGGCGTGCTTGCCCGCAGAACTGAGAACACGCTGTTGGGCAGAGCTGCAACTGACCGCCGGAGTTCAGCTCTCGCCGGACGGCAGAAGGCGAAGAACGAAGCCGCTTGCGAGCGGCGCAGTGCAGCGAAGAGCTCTCCGAATTCGCCGCTAGCTCCACGGTCCTTCTCAGCTGCGAGTAGCAGCGCTCGCAGTACACGGAGCTTCGCAAGGCCCGAAGACCCGGAGGGAAGTTTCGCACACGAAAATGTGCCAGGACAGAGACGTGTTCTACGTTGTCCCTTCTCGTCATGCAGTTTGTGCCTCTGCTGCTTCTGCTGTTAGGAATCGCTCCTTGAAAGACGAGCGAGAGCGTCCTTCCGGGTGCATTGCACTGAGTCGAGTGCTCGCTCGGGACTTTGCTCCCGGGGCCAAGGCAAGAGGGCGTGCTTGCCCGCAGAACTGAGAACACGCTGTTGGGCAGAGCTGCAACTGACCGCCGGAGTTCAGCTCTCGCCGGACGGCAGAAGGCGAAGAACGAAGCCGCTTGCGAGCGGCGCAGTGCAGCGAAGAGCTCTCCGAATTCGCCGCTAGCTCCACGGTCCTTCTCAGCTGCGAGTAGCAGCGCTCGCAGTACACGGAGCTTCGCAAGGCCCGAAGACCCGGAGGGAAGCATCGCACACGAAAATGTGCCAGGACAGAGACGTGTTCTACGTTGTCCCTTCTCGTCATGCAGTTTGTGCCTCTGCTGCTTCTGCTGTTAGGACTCGCTCCTTGAAAGACGAGCGAGAGCGTCCTTCCGGGTGCATTGCACTGAGTCGAGTGCTCGCTCGGGACTTTGCTCCCGGGGCCAAGGCAAGAGGGCGTGCTTGCCCGCAGAACTGAGAACACGCTGTTGGGCAGAGCTGCAACTGACCGCCGGAGTTCAGCTGTCGCCGGACGGCAGAAGGCGAAGAACGAAGCCGCTTGCGAGCGGCGCAGTGCAGCGAAGAGCTCTCCGAATTCGCCGCTAGCTCCACGGTCCTTCTCAGCTGCGAGTAGCAGCGCTCGCAGTACACGGAGCTTCGCAAGGCCCGAAGACCCGGAGGGAAGCATCGCACACGCAAATGTGCCAGGACAGAGACGTGTTCTACGTTGTCCCTTCCCGTCATGCAGTTTGTGCCTCTGCTGCTTCTGCTGTTAGGACTCGCTCCTTGAAAGACGAGCGAGAGCGTCCTTCCGGGTGCATTGCACTGAGTCGAGTGCTCGCTCGGGACTTTGCTCCCGGGGCCAAGGCAAGAGGGCGTGCTTGCCCGCAGAACTGAGAACACGCTGTTGGGCAGAGCTGCAACTGACCGCCGGAGTTCAGCTGTCGCCGGACGGCAGAAGGCGAAGAACGAAGCCGCTTGCGAGCGGCGCAGTGCAGCGAAGAGCTCTCCGAATTCGCCGCTAGCTCCACGGTCCTTCTCAGCTGCGAGTAGCAGCGCTCGCAGTACACGGAGCTTCGCAAGGCCCGAAGACCCGGAGGGAAGTTTCGCACACGAAAATGTGCCAGGACAGAGACGTGTTCTACGTTGTCCCTTCTCGTCATGCAGTTTGTGCCTCTGCTGCTTCTGCTGTTAGGACTCGCTCCTTGAAAGACGAGCGAGAGCGTCCTTCCGGGTGCATTGCACTGAGTCGAGTGCTCGCTCGGGACTTTGCTCCCGGGGCCAAGGCAAGAGGGCGTGCTTGCCCGCAGAACTGAGAACACGCTGTTGGGCAGAGCTGCAACTGACCGCCGGAGTTCAGCTGTCGCCGGACGGCAGAAGGCGAAGAACGAAGCCGCTTGCGAGCGGCGCAGTGCAGCGAAGAGCTCTCCGAATTCGCCGCTAGCTCCACGGTCCTTCTCAGCTGCGAGTAGCAGCGCTCGCAGTACACGGAGCTTCGCAAGGCCCGAAGACCCGGAGGGAAGCTTCGCACACGAAAATGTGCCAGGACAGAGACGTGTTCTACGTTGTCCCTTCTCGTCATGCAGTTTGTGCCTCTGCTGCTTCTGCTGTTAGGACTCGCTCCTTGAAAGACGAGCGAGAGCGTCCTTCCGGGTGCATTGCACTGAGTCGAGTGCTCGCTCGGGACTTTGCTCCCGGGGCCAAGGCAAGAGGGCGTGCTTGCCCGCAGAACTGAGAACACGCTGTTGGGCAGAGCTGCAACTGACCGCCGGAGTTCAGCTGTCGCCGGACGGCAGAAGGCGAAGAACGAAGCCGCTTGCGAGCGGCGCAGTGCAGCGAAGAGCTCTCCGAATTCGCCGCTAGCTCCACGGTCCTTCTCAGCTGCGAGTAGCAGCGCTCGCAGTACACGGAGCTTCGCAAGGCCCGAAGACCCGGAGGGAAGCATCGCACACGCAAATGTGCCAGGACAGAGACGTGTTCTACGTTGTCCCTTCTCGTCATGCAGTTTGTGCCTCTGCTGCTTCTGCTGTTAGGACTCGCTCCTTGAAAGACGAGCGAGAGCGTCCTTCCGGGTGCATTGCACTGAGTCGAGTGCTCGCTCGGGACTTTGCTCCCGGGGCCAAGGCAAGAGGGCGTGCTTGCCCGCAGAACTGAGAACACGCTGTTGGGCAGAGCTGCAACTGACCGCCGGAGTTCAGCTGTCGCCGGACGGCAGAAGGCGAAGAACGAAGCCGCTTGCGAGCGGCGCAGTGCAGCGAAGAGCTCTCCGAATTCGCCGCTAGCTCCACGGTCCTTCTCAGCTGCGAGTAGCAGCGCTCGCAGTACACGGAGCTTCGCAAGGCCCGAAGACCCGGAGGGAAGTATCGCACACGCAAATGTGCCAGGACAGAGACGTGTTCTACGTTGTCCCTTCTCGTCATGCAGTTTGTGCCTCTGCTGCTTCTGCTGTTAGGACTCGCTCCTTGAAAGACGAGCGAGAGCGTCCTTCCGGGTGCATTGCACTGAGTCGAGTGCTCGCTCGGGACTTTGCTCCCGGGGCCAAGGCAAGAGGGCGTGCTTGCCCGCAGAACTGAGAACACGCTGTTGGGCAGAGCTGCAACTGACCGCCGGAGTTCAGCTGTCGCCGGACGGCAGAAGGCGAAGAACGAAGCCGCTTGCGAGCGGCGCAGTGCAGCGAAGAGCTCTCCGAATTCGCCGCTAGCTCCACGGTCCTTCTCAGCTGCGAGTAGCAGCGCTCGCAGTACACGGAGCTTCGCAAGGCCCGAAGACCCGGAGGGAAGCATCGCACACGCAAATGTGCCAGGGCAGAGACGTGTTCTACGTTGTCCCTTCTCGTCATGCAGTTTGTGCCTCTGCTGCTTCTGCTGTTAGGAATCGCTCCTTGAAAGGCGAGCGAGAGCGTCCTTCCGGGTGCATTGCACTGAGTCGAGTGCTCGCTCGGGACTTTGCTCCCGGGGCCAAGGCAAGAGGGCGTGCTTACCCGCAGAACTGAGAACACGCTGTTGGGCAGAGCTGCAACTGACCGCCGGAGTTCAGCTCTCGCCGGACGGCAGAAGGCGAAGAACGAAGCCGCTTGCGAGCGGCGCAGTGCAGCGAAGAGCTCTCCGAATTCGCCGCTAGCTCCACGGTCCTTCTCAGCTGCGAGTAGCAGCGCTCGCAGTACACGGAGCTTCGCAAGGCCCGAAGACCCGGAGGGAAGCATCGCACACGAAAATGTGCCAGGGCAGAGACGTGTTCTACGTTGTCCCTTCTCGTCATGCAGTTTGTGCCTCTGCTGCTTCTGCTGTTAGGAATCGCTCCTTGAAAGGCGAGCGAGAGCGTCCTTCCGGGTGCATTGCACTGAGTCGAGTGCTCGCTCGGGACTTTGCTCCCGGGGCCAAGGCAAGAGGGCGTGCTTACCCGCAGAACTGAGAACACGCTGTTGGGCAGAGCTGCAACTGACCGCCGGAGTTCAGCTCTCGCCGGACGGCAGAAGGCGAAGAACGAAGCCGCTTGCGAGCGGCGCAGTGCAGCGAAGAGCTCTCCGAATTCGCCGCTAGCTCCACGGTCCTTCTCAGCTGCGAGTAGCAGCGCTCGCAGTACACGGAGCTTCGCAAGGCCCGAAGACCCGGAGGGAAGCATCGCACACGCAAATGTGCCAGGGCAGAGACGTGTTCTACGTTGTCCCTTCTCGTCATGCAGTTTGTGCCTCTGCTGCTTCTGCTGTTAGGACTCGCTCCTTGAAAGACGAGCGAGAGCGTCCTTCCGGGTGCATTGCACTGAGTCGAGTGCTCGCTCGTGACTTTGCACTCGGGGCCAAGGCAAGAGGGCGTGCTTGCCCGCAGAACTGAGAACACGCTGTTGGGCAGAGCTGCAACTGACCGCCGGAGTTCAGCTCTCGCCGGACGGCAGAAGGCGAAGAACGAAGCCGCTTGCGAACGGCGCAGTGCAGCGAAGAGCTCTCCGAATTCGCCGCTAGCTCCACGGTCCTTCTCAGCTGCGAGTAGCAGCGCTCGCAGTACACGGAGCTTCGCAAGGCCCGATACCCGGAGGGAAGTTTCGCACACGAAAATGTGCCAGGACAGAGACGTGTTCTACGTTGTCCCTTCTCGTCATGCAGTTTGTGCCTCTGCTGCTTCTGCTGTTAGGACTCGCTCCTTGAAAGACGAGCGAGAGCGTCCTTCCGGGTGCATTGCACTGAGTCGAGTGCTCGCTCGGGACTTTGCTCCCGGGGCCAAGGCAAGAGGGCGTGCTTGCCCGCAGAACTGAGAACACGCTGTTGGGCAGAGCTGCAACTGACCGCCGGAGTTCAGCTCTCGCCGGACGGCAGAAGGCGAAGAACGAAGCCGCTTGCGAGCGGCGCAGTGCAGCGAAGAGCTCTCCGAATTCGCCGCTAGCTCCACGGTCCCTTCTCAGCTGCGAGTAGCAGCGCTCGCAGTACACGGAGCTTCGCGAGGCCCGAAGACCCGGAGGGAAGTTTCGCACACGAAAATGTGCCAGGACAGAGACGTGTTCTACGTTGTCCCTTCTCGTCATGCAGTTTGTGCCTCTGCTGCTTCTGCTGTTAGGACTCGCTCCTTGAAAGACGAGCGAGAGCGTCCTTCCGGGTGCATTGCACTGAGTCGAGTGCTCGCTCGGGACTTTGCTCCCGGGGCCAAGGCAAGAGGGCGTGCTTGCCCGCAGAACTGAGAACACGCTGTTGGGCAGAGCTGCAACTGACCGCCGGAGTTCAGCTCTCGCCGGACGGCAGAAGGCGAAGAACGAAGCCGCTTGCGAGCGGCGCAGTGCAGCGAAGAGCTCTCCGAATTCGCCGCTAGCTCCACGGTCCTTCTCAGCTGCGAGTAGCAGCGCTCGCAGTACACGGAGCTTCGCGAGGCCCGAAGACCCGGAGGGAAGTTTCGCACACGAAAATGTGCCAGGACAGAGACGTGTTCTACGTTGTCCCTTCTCGTCATGCAGTTTGTGCCTCTGCTGCTTCTGCTGTTAGGACTCGCTCCTTGAAAGACGAGCGAGAGCGTCCTTCCGGGTGCATTGCACTGAGTCGAGTGCTCGCTCGGGACTTTGCTCCCGGGGCCAAGGCAAGAGGGCGTGCTTGCCCGCAGAACTGAGAACACGCTGTTGGGCAGAGCTGCAACTGACCGCCGGAGTTCAGCTCTCGCCGGACGGCAGAAGGCGAAGAACGAAGCCGCTTGCGAGCGGCGCAGTGCAGCGAAGAGCTCTCCGAATTCGCCGCTAGCTCCACGGTCCTTCTCAGCTGCGAGTAGCAGCGCTCGCAGTACACGGAGCTTCGCGAGGCCCGAAGACCCGGAGGGAAGTTTCGCACACGAAAATGTGCCAGGACAGAGACGTGTTCTACGTTGTCCCTTCTCGTCATGCAGTTTGTGCCTCTGCTGCTTCTGCTGTTAGGACTCGCTCCTTGAAAGACGAGCGAGAGCGTCCTTCCGGGTGCATTGCACTGAGTCGAGTGCTCGCTCGGGACTTTGCTCCCGGGGCCAAGGCAAGAGGGCGTGCTTGCCCGCAGAACTGAGAACACGCTGTTGGGCAGAGCTGCAACTGACCGCCGGAGTTCAGCTCTCGCCGGACGGCAGAAGGCGAAGAACGAAGCCGCTTGCGAGCGGCGCAGTGCAGCGAAGAGCTCTCCGAATTCGCCGCTAGCTCCACGGTCCTTCTCAGCTGCGAGTAGCAGCGCTCGCAGTACACGGAGCTTCGCGAGGCCCGAAGACCCGGAGGGAAGTTTCGCACACGAAAATGTGCCAGGACAGAGACGTGTTCTACGTTGTCCCTTCTCGTCATGCAGTTTGTGCCTCTGCTGCTTCTGCTGTTAGGACTCGCTCCTTGAAAGACGAGCGAGAGCGTCCTTCCGGGTGCATTGCACTGAGTCGAGTGCTCGCTCGGGACTTTGCTCCCGGGCCAAGGCAAGAGGGCGTGCTTGCCCGCAGAACTGAGAACACGCTGTTGGGCAGAGCTGCAACTGACCGCCGGAGTTCAGCTCTCGCCGGACGGCAGAAGGGCGAAGAACGAAGCCGCTTGCGAGCGGCGCAGTGCAGCGAAGAGCTCTCCGAATTCGCCGCTAGCTCCACGGTCCTTCTCAGCTGCGAGTAGCAGCGCTCGCAGTACACGGAGCTTCGCAAGGCCCGAAGACCCGGAGGGAAGTATGGCACACGGAAATGTGCCAGGACAGAGACGTGTTCTACGTTGTCCCTTCTCGTCATGCAGTTTGTGCCTCTGCTGCTTCTGCTGTTAGGACTCGCTCCTTGAAAGACGAGCGAGAGCGTCCTTCCGGGTGCATTGCACTGAGTCGAGTGCTCGCTCGGGACTTTGCTCCCGGGGCCAAGGCAAGAGGGCGTGCTTGCCCGCAGAACTGAGAACACGCTGTTGGGCAGAGCTGCAACTGACCGCCGGAGTTCAGCTCTCGCCGGACGGCAGAAGGCGAAGAACGAAGGCGCTTGCGAGCGGCGCAGTGCAGCGAAGAGCTCTCCGAATTCGCCGCTAGCTCCACGGTCCTTCTCAGCTGCGAGTAGCAGCGCTCGCAGTACACGGAGCTTCGCAAGGCCCGAAGACCCGGAGGGAAGTATCGCACACGAAAATGTGCCAGGACAGAGACGTGTTCTACGTTGTCCCTTCTCGTCATGCAGTTTGTGCCTCTGCTGCTTCTGCTGTTAGGACTCGCTCCTTGAAAGACGAGCGAGAGCGTCCTTCCGGGTGCATTGCACTGAGTCGAGTGCTCGCTCGGGACTTTGCTCCCGGGGCCAAGGCAAGAGGGCGTGCTTGCCCGCAGAACTGAGAACACGCTGTTGGGCAGAGCTGCAACTGACCGCCGGAGTTCAGCTCTCGCCGGACGGCAGAAGGCGAAGAACGAAGGCGCTTGCGAGCGGCGCAGTGCAGCGAAGAGCTCTCCGAATTCGCCGCTAGCTCCACGGTCCTTCTCAGCTGCGAGTAGCAGCGCTCGCAGTACACGGAGCTTCGCAAGGCCCGAAGACCCGGAGGGAAGTTTCGCACACGAAAATGTGCCAGGACAGAGACGTGTTCTACGTTGTCCCTTCTCGTCATGCAGTTTGTGCCTCTGCTGCTTCTGCTGTTAGGACTCGCTCCTTGAAAGACGAGCGAGAGCGTCCTTCCGGGTGCATTGCACTGAGTCGAGTGCTCGCTCGGGACTTTGCTCCCGGGGCCAAGGCAAGAGGGCGTGCTTGCCCGCAGAACTGAGAACACGCTGTTGGGCAGAGCTGCAACTGACCGCCGGAGTTCAGCTCTCGCCGGACGGCAGAAGGCGAAGAACGAAGCCGCTTGCGAGCGGCGCAGTGCAGCGAAGAGCTCTCCGAATTCGCCGCTAGCTCCACGGTCCTTCTCAGCTGCGAGTAGCAGCGCTCGCAGTACACGGAGCTTCGCAAGGCCCGAAGACCCGGAGGGGAGTTTCGCACACGAAAATGTGCCAGGACAGAGACGTGTTCTACGTTGTCCCTTCTCGTCATGCAGTTTGTGCCTCTGCTGCTTCTGCTGTTAGGACTCGCTCCTTGAAAGACGAGCGAGAGCGTCCTTCCGGGTGCATTGCACTGAGTCGAGTGCTCGCTCGGGACTTTGCTCCCGGGGCCAAGGCAAGAGGGCGTGCTTGCCCGCAGAACTGAGAACACGCTGTTGGGCAGAGCTGCAACTGACCGCCGGAGTTCAGCTGTCGCCGGACGGCAGAAGGCGAAGAACGAAGCCGCTTGCGAGCGGCGCAGTGCAGCGAAGAGCTCTCCGAATTCGCCGCTAGCTCCACGGTCCTTCTCAGCTGCGAGTAGCAGCGCTCGCAGTACACGGAGCTTCGCAAGGCCCGAAGACCCGGAGGGAAGTATCGCACACGCAAATGTGCCAGGACAGAGACGTGTTCTACGTTGTCCCTTCTCGTCATGCAGTTTGTGCCTCTGCTGCTTCTGCTGTTAGGACTCGCTCCTTGAAAGACGAGCGAGAGCGTCCTTCCGGGTGCATTGCACTGAGTCGAGTGCTCGCTCGGGACTTTGCTCCCGGGGCCAAGGCAAGAGGGCGTGCTTGCCCGCAGAACTGAGAACACGCTGTTGGGCAGAGCTGCAACTGACCGCCGGAGTTCAGCTGTCGCCGGACGGCAGAAGGCGAAGAACGAAGCCGCTTGCGAGCGGCGCAGTGCAGCGAAGAGCTCTCCGAATTCGCCGCTAGCTCCACGGTCCTTCTCAGCTGCGAGTAGCAGCGCTCGCAGTACACGGAGCTTCGCAAGGCCCGAAGACCCGGAGGGAAGCATCGCACACGAAAATGTGCCAGGGCAGAGACGTGTTCTACGTTGTCCCTTCTCGTCATGCAGTTTGTGCCTCTGCTGCTTCTGCTGTTAGGAATCGCTCCTTGAAAGGCGAGCGAGAGCGTCCTTCCGGGTGCATTGCACTGAGTCGAGTGCTCGCTCGGGACTTTGCTCCCGGGGCCAAGGCAAGAGGGCGTGCTTGCCCGCAGAACTGAGAACACGCTGTTGGGCAGAGCTGCAACTGACCGCCGGAGTTCAGCTCTCGCCGGACGGCAGAAGGCGAAGAACGAAGCCGCTTGCGAGCGGCGCAGTGCAGCGAAGAGCTCTCCGAATTCGCCGCTAGCTCCACGGTCCTTCTCAGCTGCGAGTAGCAGCGCTCGCAGTACACGGAGCTTCGCAAGGCCCGAAGACCCGGAGGGAAGCATCGCACACGAAAATGTGCCAGGGCAGAGACGTGTTCTACGTTGTCCCTTCTCGTCATGCAGTTTGTGCCTCTGCTGCTTCTGCTGTTAGGACTCGCTCCTTGAAAGGCGAGCGAGAGCGTCCTTCCGGGTGCATTGCACTGAGTCGAGTGCTCGCTCGGGACTTTGCACTCGGGGCCAAGGCAAGAGGGCGTGCTTGCCCGCAGAACTGAGAACACGCTGTTGGGCAGAGCTGCAACTGACCGCCGGAGTTCAGCTGTCGCCGGACGGCAGAAGGCGAAGAACGAAGCCGCTTGCGAGCGGCGCAGTGCAGCGAAGAGCTCTCCGAATTCGCCGCTAGCTCCACGGTCCTTCTCAGCTGCGAGTAGCAGCGCTCGCAGTACACAGAGCTTCGCAAGGCCCGAAGACCCGGAGGGAAGTATCGCACACGAAAATGTGCCAGGACAGAGACGTGTTCTACGTTGTCCCTTCTCGTCATGCAGTTTGTGCCTCTGCTGCTTCTGCTGTTAGGAATCGCTCCTTGAAAGGCGAGCGAGAGCGTGCTTCCGGGTGCATTGCACTGAGTCGAGTGCTCGCTCGGGACTTTGCTCTCGGGGCCAAGGCAAGAGGGCGTGCTTGCCCGCAGAACTGAGAACACGCTGTTGGGCAGAGCTGCAACTGACCGCCGGAGTTCAGCTCTCGCCGGACGGCAGAAGGCGAAGAACGAAGCCGCTTGCGAGCGGCGCAGTGCAGCGAAGAGCTCTCCGAATTCGCCGCTAGCTCCACGGTCCTTCTCAGCTGCGAGTAGCAGCGCTCGCAGTACACGGAGCTTCGCAAGGCCCGAAGACCCGGAGGGAAGCATCGCACACGAAAATGTGCCAGGGCAGAGACGTGTTCTACGTTGTCCCTTCTCGTCATGCAGTTTGTGCCTCTGCTGCTTCTGCTGTTAGGAATCGCTCCTTGAAAGGCGAGCGAGAGCGTCCTTCCGGGTGCATTGCACTGAGTCGAGTGCTCGCTCGGGACTTTGCTCCCGGGGCCAAGGCAAGAGGGCGTGCTTGCCCGCAGAACTGAGAACACGCTGTTGGGCAGAGCTGCAACTGACCGCCGGAGTTCAGCTGTCGCCAGACGGCAGAAGGCGTAGAACGAAGCCGCTTGCGAGCGGCGCAGTGCAGCGAAGAGCTCTCCGAATTCGCCGCTAGCTCCACGGTCCTTCTCAGCTGCGAGTAGCAGCGCTCGCAGTACACGGAGCTTCGCAAGGCCCGAAGACCCGGAGGGAAGTTTCGCACACGAAAATGTGCCAGGACAGAGACGTGTTCTACGTTGTCCCTTCTCGTCATGCAGTTTGTGCCTCTGCTGCTTCTGCTGTTAGGACTCGCTCCTTGAAAGACGAGCGAGAGCGTCCTTCCGGGTGCATTGCACTGAGTCGAGTGCTCGCTCGGGACTTTGCTCCCGGGGCCAAGGCAAGAGGGCGTGCTTGCCCGCAGAACTGAGAACACGCTGTTGGGCAGAGCTGCAACTGACCGCCGGAGTTCAGCTCTCGCCGGACGGCAGAAGGCGAAGAACGAAGCCGCTTGCGAGCGGCGCAGTGCAGCGAAGAGCTCTCCGAATTCGCCGCTAGCTCCACGGTCCTTCTCAGCTGCGAGTAGCAGCGCTCGCAGTACACGGAGCTTCGCAAGGCCCGAAGACCCGGAGGGAAGTTTCGCACACGAAAATGTGCCAGGACAGAGACGTGTTCTACGTTGTCCCTTCTCGTCATGCAGTTTGTGCCTCTGCTGCTTCTGCTGTTAGGACTCGCTCCTTGAAAGACGAGCGAGAGCGTCCTTCCGGGTGCATTGCACTGAGTCGAGTGCTCGCTCGGGACTTTGCTCCCGGGGCCAAGGCAAGAGGGCGTGCTTGCCCGCAGAACTGAGAACACGCTGTTGGGCAGAGCTGCAACTGACCGCCGGAGTTCAGCTCTCGCCGGACGGCAGAAGGCGAAGAACGAAGCCGCTTGCGAGCGGCGCAGTGCAGCGAAGAGCTCTCCGAATTCGCCGCTAGCTCCACGGTCCTTCTCAGCTGCGAGTAGCAGCGCTCGCAGTACACGGAGCTTCGCAAGGCCCGAAGACCCGGAGGGAAGTTTCGCACACGAAAATGTGCCAGGACAGAGACGTGTTCTACGTTGTCCCTTCTCGTCATGCAGTTTGTGCCTCTGCTGCTTCTGCTGTTAGGAATCGCTCCTTGAAAGACGAGCGAGAGCGTCCTTCCGGGTGCATTGCACTGAGTCGAGTGCTCGCTCGGGACTTTGCTCCCGGGGCCAAGGCAAGAGGGCGTGCTTGCCCGCAGAACTGAGAACACGCTGTTGGGCAGAGCTGCAACTGACCGCCGGAGTTCAGCTGTCGCCGGACGGCAGAAGGCGAAGAACGAAGCCGCTTGCGAGCGGCGCAGTGCAGCGAAGAGCTCTCCGAATTCGCCGCTAGCTCCACGGTCCTTCTCAGCTGCGAGTAGCAGCGCTCGCAGTACACGGAGCTTCGCAAGGCCCGAAGACCCGGAGGGAAGCATCGCACACGAAAATGTGCCAGGACAGAGACGTGTTCTACGTTGTCCCTTCTCGTCATGCAGTTTGTGCCTCTGCTGCTTCTGCTGTTAGGACTCGCTCCTTGAAAGACGAGCGAGAGCGTCCTTCCGGGTGCATTGCACTGAGTCGAGTGCTCGCTCGGGACTTTGCTCCCGGGGCCAAGGCAAGAGGGCGTGCTTGCCCGCAGAACTGAGAACACGCTGTTGGGCAGAGCTGCAACTGACCGCCGGAGTTCAGCTGTCGCCGGACGGCAGAAGGCGAAGAACGAAGCCGCTTGCGAGCGGCGCAGTGCAGCGAAGAGCTCTCCGAATTCGCCGCTAGCTCCACGGTCCTTCTCAGCTGCGAGTAGCAGCGCTCGCAGTACACGGAGCTTCGCAAGGCCCGAAGACCCGGAGGGAAGCATCGCACACGCAAATGTGCCAGGACAGAGACGTGTTCTACGTTGTCCCTTCCCGTCATGCAGTTTGTGCCTCTGCTGCTTCTGCTGTTAGGACTCGCTCCTTGAAAGACGAGCGAGAGCGTCCTTCCGGGTGCATTGCACTGAGTCGAGTGCTCGCTCGGGACTTTGCTCCCGGGGCCAAGGCAAGAGGGCGTGCTTGCCCGCAGAACTGAGAACACGCTGTTGGGCAGAGCTGCAACTGACCGCCGGAGTTCAGCTGTCGCCGGACGGCAGAAGGCGAAGAACGAAGCCGCTTGCGAGCGGCGCAGTGCAGCGAAGAGCTCTCCGAATTCGCCGCTAGCTCCACGGTCCTTCTCAGCTGCGAGTAGCAGCGCTCGCAGTACACGGAGCTTCGCAAGGCCCGAAGACCCGGAGGGAAGCATCGCACACGCAAATGTGCCAGGACAGAGACGTGTTCTACGTTGTCCCTTCTCGTCATGCAGTTTGTGCCTCTGCTGCTTCTGCTGTTAGGACTCGCTCCTTGAAAGACGAGCGAGAGCGTCCTTCCGGGTGCATTGCACTGAGTCGAGTGCTCGCTCGGGACTTTGCTCCCGGGGCCAAGGCAAGAGGGCGTGCTTGCCCGCAGAACTGAGAACACGCTGTTGGGCAGAGCTGCAACTGACCGCCGGAGTTCAGCTGTCGCCGGACGGCAGAAGGCGAAGAACGAAGCCGCTTGCGAGCGGCGCAGTGCAGCGAAGAGCTCTCCGAATTCGCCGCTAGCTCCACGGTCCTTCTCAGCTGCGAGTAGCAGCGCTCGCAGTACACGGAGCTTCGCAAGGCCCGAAGACCCGGAGGGAAGTATCGCACACGCAAATGTGCCAGGACAGAGACGTGTTCTACGTTGTCCCTTCTCGTCATGCAGTTTGTGCCTCTGCTGCTTCTGCTGTTAGGACTCGCTCCTTGAAAGACGAGCGAGAGCGTCCTTCCGGGTGCATTGCACTGAGTCGAGTGCTCGCTCGGGACTTTGCTCCCGGGGCCAAGGCAAGAGGGCGTGCTTGCCCGCAGAACTGAGAACACGCTGTTGGGCAGAGCTGCAACTGACCGCCGGAGTTCAGCTCTCGCCGGACGGCAGAAGGCGAAGAACGAAGCCGCTTGCGAGCGGCGCAGTGCAGCGAAGAGCTCTCCGAATTCGCCGCTAGCTCCACGGTCCTTCTCAGCTGCGAGTAGCAGCGCTCGCAGTACACGGAGCTTCGCAAGGCCCGAAGACCCGGAGGGAAGCATCGCACACGCAAATGTGCCAGGGCAGAGACGTGTTCTACGTTGTCCCTTCTCGTCATGCAGTTTGTGCCTCTGCTGCTTCTGCTGTTAGGAATCGCTCCTTGAAAGGCGAGCGAGAGCGTCCTTCCGGGTGCATTGCACTGAGTCGAGTGCTCGCTCGGGACTTTGCTCCCGGGGCCAAGGCAAGAGGGCGTGCTTACCCGCAGAACTGAGAACACGCTGTTGGGCAGAGCTGCAACTGACCGCCGGAGTTCAGCTCTCGCCGGACGGCAGAAGGCGAAGAACGAAGCCGCTTGCGAGCGGCGCAGTGCAGCGAAGAGCTCTCCGAATTCGCCGCTAGCTCCACGGTCCTTCTCAGCTGCGAGTAGCAGCGCTCGCAGTACACGGAGCTTCGCAAGGCCCGAAGACCCGGAGGGAAGCATCGCACACGAAAATGTGCCAGGGCAGAGACGTGTTCTACGTTGTCCCTTCTCGTCATGCAGTTTGTGCCTCTGCTGCTTCTGCTGTTAGGAATCGCTCCTTGAAAGGCGAGCGAGAGCGTCCTTCCGGGTGCATTGCACTGAGTCGAGTGCTCGCTCGGGACTTTGCTCCCGGGGCCAAGGCAAGAGGGCGTGCTTACCCGCAGAACTGAGAACACGCTGTTGGGCAGAGCTGCAACTGACCGCCGGAGTTCAGCTCTCGCCGGACGGCAGAAGGCGAAGAACGAAGCCGCTTGCGAGCGGCGCAGTGCAGCGAAGAGCTCTCCGAATTCGCCGCTAGCTCCACGGTCCTTCTCAGCTGCGAGTAGCAGCGCTCGCAGTACACGGAGCTTCGCAAGGCCCGAAGACCCGGAGGGAAGCATCGCACACGCAAATGTGCCAGGGCAGAGACGTGTTCTACGTTGTCCCTTCTCGTCATGCAGTTTGTGCCTCTGCTGCTTCTGCTGTTAGGACTCGCTCCTTGAAAGACGAGCGAGAGCGTCCTTCCGGGTGCATTGCACTGAGTCGAGTGCTCGCTCGTGACTTTGCACTCGGGGCCAAGGCAAGAGGGCGTGCTTGCCCGCAGAACTGAGAACACGCTGTTGGGCAGAGCTGCAACTGACCGCCGGAGTTCAGCTCTCGCCGGACGGCAGAAGGCGAAGAACGAAGCCGCTTGCGAACGGCGCAGTGCAGCGAAGAGCTCTCCGAATTCGCCGCTAGCTCCACGGTCCTTCTCAGCTGCGAGTAGCAGCGCTCGCAGTACACGGAGCTTCGCAAGGCCCGAAGACCCGGAGGGAAGTTTCGCACACGAAAATGTGCCAGGACAGAGACGTGTTCTACGTTGTCCCTTCTCGTCATGCAGTTTGTGCCTCTGCTGCTTCTGCTGTTAGGACTCGCTCCTTGAAAGACGAGCGAGAGCGTCCTTCCGGGTGCATTGCACTGAGTCGAGTGCTCGCTCGGGACTTTGCTCCCGGGGCCAAGGCAAGAGGGCGTGCTTGCCCGCAGAACTGAGAACACGCTGTTGGGCAGAGCTGCAACTGACCGCCGGAGTTCAGCTCTCGCCGGACGGCAGAAGGCGAAGAACGAAGCCGCTTGCGAGCGGCGCAGTGCAGCGAAGAGCTCTCCGAATTCGCCGCTAGCTCCACGGTCCTTCTCAGCTGCGAGTAGCAGCGCTCGCAGTACACGGAGCTTCGCGAGGCCCGAAGACCCGGAGGGAAGTTTCGCACACGAAAATGTGCCAGGACAGAGACGTGTTCTACGTTGTCCCTTCTCGTCATGCAGTTTGTGCCTCTGCTGCTTCTGCTGTTAGGACTCGCTCCTTGAAAGACGAGCGAGAGCGTCCTTCCGGGTGCATTGCACTGAGTCGAGTGCTCGCTCGGGACTTTGCTCCCGGGGCCAAGGCAAGAGGGCGTGCTTGCCCGCAGAACTGAGAACACGCTGTTGGGCAGAGCTGCAACTGACCGCCGGAGTTCAGCTCTCGCCGGACGGCAGAAGGCGAAGAACGAAGCCGCTTGCGAGCGGCGCAGTGCAGCGAAGAGCTCTCCGAATTCGCCGCTAGCTCCACGGTCCTTCTCAGCTGCGAGTAGCAGCGCTCGCAGTACACGGAGCTTCGCGAGGCCCGAAGACCCGGAGGGAAGTTTCGCACACGAAAATGTGCCAGGACAGAGACGTGTTCTACGTTGTCCCTTCTCGTCATGCAGTTTGTGCCTCTGCTGCTTCTGCTGTTAGGACTCGCTCCTTGAAAGACGAGCGAGAGCGTCCTTCCGGGTGCATTGCACTGAGTCGAGTGCTCGCTCGGGACTTTGCTCCCGGGGCCAAGGCAAGAGGGCGTGCTTGCCCGCAGAACTGAGAACACGCTGTTGGGCAGAGCTGCAACTGACCGCCGGAGTTCAGCTCTCGCCGGACGGCAGAAGGCGAAGAACGAAGCCGCTTGCGAGCGGCGCAGTGCAGCGAAGAGCTCTCCGAATTCGCCGCTAGCTCCACGGTCCTTCTCAGCTGCGAGTAGCAGCGCTCGCAGTACACGGAGCTTCGCGAGGCCCGAAGACCCGGAGGGAAGTTTCGCACACGAAAATGTGCCAGGACAGAGACGTGTTCTACGTTGTCCCTTCTCGTCATGCAGTTTGTGCCTCTGCTGCTTCTGCTGTTAGGACTCGCTCCTTGAAAGACGAGCGAGAGCGTCCTTCCGGGTGCATTGCACTGAGTCGAGTGCTCGCTCGGGACTTTGCTCCCGGGGCCAAGGCAAGAGGGCGTGCTTGCCCGCAGAACTGAGAACACGCTGTTGGGCAGAGCTGCAACTGACCGCCGGAGTTCAGCTCTCGCCGGACGGCAGAAGGCGAAGAACGAAGCCGCTTGCGAGCGGCGCAGTGCAGCGAAGAGCTCTCCGAATTCGCCGCTAGCTCCACGGTCCTTCTCAGCTGCGAGTAGCAGCGCTCGCAGTACACGGAGCTTCGCGAGGCCCGAAGACCCGGAGGGAAGTTTCGCACACGAAAATGTGCCAGGACAGAGACGTGTTCTACGTTGTCCCTTCTCGTCATGCAGTTTGTGCCTCTGCTGCTTCTGCTGTTAGGACTCGCTCCTTGAAAGACGAGCGAGAGCGTCCTTCCGGGTGCATTGCACTGAGTCGAGTGCTCGCTCGGGACTTTGCTCCCGGGGCCAAGGCAAGAGGGCGTGCTTGCCCGCAGAACTGAGAACACGCTGTTGGGCAGAGCTGCAACTGACCGCCGGAGTTCAGCTCTCGCCGGACGGCAGAAGGCGAAGAACGAAGCCGCTTGCGAGCGGCGCAGTGCAGCGAAGAGCTCTCCGAATTCGCCGCTAGCTCCACGGTCCTTCTCAGCTGCGAGTAGCAGCGCTCGCAGTACACGGAGCTTCGCAAGGCCCGAAGACCCGGAGGGAAGTATGGCACACGGAAATGTGCCAGGACAGAGACGTGTTCTACGTTGTCCCTTCTCGTCATGCAGTTTGTGCCTCTGCTGCTTCTGCTGTTAGGACTCGCTCCTTGAAAGACGAGCGAGAGCGTCCTTCCGGGTGCATTGCACTGAGTCGAGTGCTCGCTCGGGACTTTGCTCCCGGGGCCAAGGCAAGAGGGCGTGCTTGCCCGCAGAACTGAGAACACGCTGTTGGGCAGAGCTGCAACTGACCGCCGGAGTTCAGCTCTCGCCGGACGGCAGAAGGCGAAGAACGAAGGCGCTTGCGAGCGGCGCAGTGCAGCGAAGAGCTCTCCGAATTCGCCGCTAGCTCCACGGTCCTTCTCAGCTGCGAGTAGCAGCGCTCGCAGTACACGGAGCTTCGCAAGGCCCGAAGACCCGGAGGGAAGTATCGCACACGAAAATGTGCCAGGACAGAGACGTGTTCTACGTTGTCCCTTCTCGTCATGCAGTTTGTGCCTCTGCTGCTTCTGCTGTTAGGACTCGCTCCTTGAAAGACGAGCGAGAGCGTCCTTCCGGGTGCATTGCACTGAGTCGAGTGCTCGCTCGGGACTTTGCTCCCGGGGCCAAGGCAAGAGGGCGTGCTTGCCCGCAGAACTGAGAACACGCTGTTGGGCAGAGCTGCAACTGACCGCCGGAGTTCAGCTCTCGCCGGACGGCAGAAGGCGAAGAACGAAGGCGCTTGCGAGCGGCGCAGTGCAGCGAAGAGCTCTCCGAATTCGCCGCTAGCTCCACGGTCCTTCTCAGCTGCGAGTAGCAGCGCTCGCAGTACACGGAGCTTCGCAAGGCCCGAAGACCCGGAGGGAAGTTTCGCACACGAAAATGTGCCAGGACAGAGACGTGTTCTACGTTGTCCCTTCTCGTCATGCAGTTTGTGCCTCTGCTGCTTCTGCTGTTAGGACTCGCTCCTTGAAAGACGAGCGAGAGCGTCCTTCCGGGTGCATTGCACTGAGTCGAGTGCTCGCTCGGGACTTTGCTCCCGGGGCCAAGGCAAGAGGGCGTGCTTGCCCGCAGAACTGAGAACACGCTGTTGGGCAGAGCTGCAACTGACCGCCGGAGTTCAGCTCTCGCCGGACGGCAGAAGGCGAAGAACGAAGCCGCTTGCGAGCGGCGCAGTGCAGCGAAGAGCTCTCCGAATTCGCCGCTAGCTCCACGGTCCTTCTCAGCTGCGAGTAGCAGCGCTCGCAGTACACGGAGCTTCGCAAGGCCCGAAGACCCGGAGGGGAGTTTCGCACACGAAAATGTGCCAGGACAGAGACGTGTTCTACGTTGTCCCTTCTCGTCATGCAGTTTGTGCCTCTGCTGCTTCTGCTGTTAGGACTCGCTCCTTGAAAGACGAGCGAGAGCGTCCTTCCGGGTGCATTGCACTGAGTCGAGTGCTCGCTCGGGACTTTGCTCCCGGGGCCAAGGCAAGAGGGCGTGCTTGCCCGCAGAACTGAGAACACGCTGTTGGGCAGAGCTGCAACTGACCGCCGGAGTTCAGCTGTCGCCGGACGGCAGAAGGCGAAGAACGAAGCCGCTTGCGAGCGGCGCAGTGCAGCGAAGAGCTCTCCGAATTCGCCGCTAGCTCCACGGTCCTTCTCAGCTGCGAGTAGCAGCGCTCGCAGTACACGGAGCTTCGCAAGGCCCGAAGACCCGGAGGGAAGTATCGCACACGCAAATGTGCCAGGACAGAGACGTGTTCTACGTTGTCCCTTCTCGTCATGCAGTTTGTGCCTCTGCTGCTTCTGCTGTTAGGACTCGCTCCTTGAAAGACGAGCGAGAGCGTCCTTCCGGGTGCATTGCACTGAGTCGAGTGCTCGCTCGGGACTTTGCTCCCGGGGCCAAGGCAAGAGGGCGTGCTTGCCCGCAGAACTGAGAACACGCTGTTGGGCAGAGCTGCAACTGACCGCCGGAGTTCAGCTGTCGCCGGACGGCAGAAGGCGAAGAACGAAGCCGCTTGCGAGCGGCGCAGTGCAGCGAAGAGCTCTCCGAATTCGCCGCTAGCTCCACGGTCCTTCTCAGCTGCGAGTAGCAGCGCTCGCAGTACACGGAGCTTCGCAAGGCCCGAAGACCCGGAGGGAAGCATCGCACACGAAAATGTGCCAGGGCAGAGACGTGTTCTACGTTGTCCCTTCTCGTCATGCAGTTTGTGCCTCTGCTGCTTCTGCTGTTAGGAATCGCTCCTTGAAAGGCGAGCGAGAGCGTCCTTCCGGGTGCATTGCACTGAGTCGAGTGCTCGCTCGGGACTTTGCTCCCGGGGCCAAGGCAAGAGGGCGTGCTTGCCCGCAGAACTGAGAACACGCTGTTGGGCAGAGCTGCAACTGACCGCCGGAGTTCAGCTCTCGCCGGACGGCAGAAGGCGAAGAACGAAGCCGCTTGCGAGCGGCGCAGTGCAGCGAAGAGCTCTCCGAATTCGCCGCTAGCTCCACGGTCCTTCTCAGCTGCGAGTAGCAGCGCTCGCAGTACACGGAGCTTCGCAAGGCCCGAAGACCCGGAGGGAAGCATCGCACACGAAAATGTGCCAGGGCAGAGACGTGTTCTACGTTGTCCCTTCTCGTCATGCAGTTTGTGCCTCTGCTGCTTCTGCTGTTAGGACTCGCTCCTTGAAAGGCGAGCGAGAGCGTCCTTCCGGGTGCATTGCACTGAGTCGAGTGCTCGCTCGGGACTTTGCACTCGGGGCCAAGGCAAGAGGGCGTGCTTGCCCGCAGAACTGAGAACACGCTGTTGGGCAGAGCTGCAACTGACCGCCGGAGTTCAGCTGTCGCCGGACGGCAGAAGGCGAAGAACGAAGCCGCTTGCGAGCGGCGCAGTGCAGCGAAGAGCTCTCCGAATTCGCCGCTAGCTCCACGGTCCTTCTCAGCTGCGAGTAGCAGCGCTCGCAGTACACAGAGCTTCGCAAGGCCCGAAGACCCGGAGGGAAGTATCGCACACGAAAATGTGCCAGGACAGAGACGTGTTCTACGTTGTCCCTTCTCGTCATGCAGTTTGTGCCTCTGCTGCTTCTGCTGTTAGGAATCGCTCCTTGAAAGGCGAGCGAGAGCGTGCTTCCGGGTGCATTGCACTGAGTCGAGTGCTCGCTCGGGACTTTGCTCTCGGGGCCAAGGCAAGAGGGCGTGCTTGCCCGCAGAACTGAGAACACGCTGTTGGGCAGAGCTGCAACTGACCGCCGGAGTTCAGCTCTCGCCGGACGGCAGAAGGCGAAGAACGAAGCCGCTTGCGAGCGGCGCAGTGCAGCGAAGAGCTCTCCGAATTCGCCGCTAGCTCCACGGTCCTTCTCAGCTGCGAGTAGCAGCGCTCGCAGTACACGGAGCTTCGCAAGGCCCGAAGACCCGGAGGGAAGCATCGCACACGAAAATGTGCCAGGGCAGAGACGTGTTCTACGTTGTCCCTTCTCGTCATGCAGTTTGTGCCTCTGCTGCTTCTGCTGTTAGGAATCGCTCCTTGAAAGGCGAGCGAGAGCGTCCTTCCGGGTGCATTGCACTGAGTCGAGTGCTCGCTCGGGACTTTGCTCCCGGGGCCAAGGCAAGAGGGCGTGCTTGCCCGCAGAACTGAGAACACGCTGTTGGGCAGAGCTGCAACTGACCGCCGGAGTTCAGCTGTCGCCAGACGGCAGAAGGCGTAGAACGAAGCCGCTTGCGAGCGGCGCAGTGCAGCGAAGAGCTCTCCGAATTCGCCGCTAGCTCCACGGTCCTTCTCAGCTGCGAGTAGCAGCGCTCGCAGTACACGGAGCTTCGCAAGGCCCGAAGACCCGGAGGGAAGTTTCGCACACGAAAATGTGCCAGGACAGAGACGTGTTCTACGTTGTCCCTTCTCGTCATGCAGTTTGTGCCTCTGCTGCTTCTGCTGTTAGGACTCGCTCCTTGAAAGACGAGCGAGAGCGTCCTTCCGGGTGCATTGCACTGAGTCGAGTGCTCGCTCGGGACTTTGCTCCCGGGGCCAAGGCAAGAGGGCGTGCTTGCCCGCAGAACTGAGAACACGCTGTTGGGCAGAGCTGCAACTGACCGCCGGAGTTCAGCTCTCGCCGGACGGCAGAAGGCGAAGAACGAAGCCGCTTGCGAGCGGCGCAGTGCAGCGAAGAGCTCTCCGAATTCGCCGCTAGCTCCACGGTCCTTCTCAGCTGCGAGTAGCAGCGCTCGCAGTACACGGAGCTTCGCAAGGCCCGAAGACCCGGAGGGAAGTTTCGCACACGAAAATGTGCCAGGACAGAGACGTGTTCTACGTTGTCCCTTCTCGTCATGCAGTTTGTGCCTCTGCTGCTTCTGCTGTTAGGACTCGCTCCTTGAAAGACGAGCGAGAGCGTCCTTCCGGGTGCATTGCACTGAGTCGAGTGCTCGCTCGGGACTTTGCTCCCGGGGCCAAGGCAAGAGGGCGTGCTTGCCCGCAGAACTGAGAACACGCTGTTGGGCAGAGCTGCAACTGACCGCCGGAGTTCAGCTCTCGCCGGACGGCAGAAGGCGAAGAACGAAGCCGCTTGCGAGCGGCGCAGTGCAGCGAAGAGCTCTCCGAATTCGCCGCTAGCTCCACGGTCCTTCTCAGCTGCGAGTAGCAGCGCTCGCAGTACACGGAGCTTCGCAAGGCCCGAAGACCCGGAGGGAAGTTTCGCACACGAAAATGTGCCAGGACAGAGACGTGTTCTACGTTGTCCCTTCTCGTCATGCAGTTTGTGCCTCTGCTGCTTCTGCTGTTAGGAATCGCTCCTTGAAAGACGAGCGAGAGCGTCCTTCCGGGTGCATTGCACTGAGTCGAGTGCTCGCTCGGGACTTTGCTCCCGGGGCCAAGGCAAGAGGGCGTGCTTGCCCGCAGAACTGAGAACACGCTGTTGGGCAGAGCTGCAACTGACCGCCGGAGTTCAGCTGTCGCCGGACGGCAGAAGGCGAAGAACGAAGCCGCTTGCGAGCGGCGCAGTGCAGCGAAGAGCTCTCCGAATTCGCCGCTAGCTCCACGGTCCTTCTCAGCTGCGAGTAGCAGCGCTCGCAGTACACGGAGCTTCGCAAGGCCCGAAGACCCGGAGGGAAGCATCGCACACGAAAATGTGCCAGGACAGAGACGTGTTCTACGTTGTCCCTTCTCGTCATGCAGTTTGTGCCTCTGCTGCTTCTGCTGTTAGGACTCGCTCCTTGAAAGACGAGCGAGAGCGTCCTTCCGGGTGCATTGCACTGAGTCGAGTGCTCGCTCGGGACTTTGCTCCCGGGGCCAAGGCAAGAGGGCGTGCTTGCCCGCAGAACTGAGAACACGCTGTTGGGCAGAGCTGCAACTGACCGCCGGAGTTCAGCTGTCGCCGGACGGCAGAAGGCGAAGAACGAAGCCGCTTGCGAGCGGCGCAGTGCAGCGAAGAGCTCTCCGAATTCGCCGCTAGCTCCACGGTCCTTCTCAGCTGCGAGTAGCAGCGCTCGCAGTACACGGAGCTTCGCAAGGCCCGAAGACCCGGAGGGAAGCATCGCACACGCAAATGTGCCAGGACAGAGACGTGTTCTACGTTGTCCCTTCCCGTCATGCAGTTTGTGCCTCTGCTGCTTCTGCTGTTAGGACTCGCTCCTTGAAAGACGAGCGAGAGCGTCCTTCCGGGTGCATTGCACTGAGTCGAGTGCTCGCTCGGGACTTTGCTCCCGGGGCCAAGGCAAGAGGGCGTGCTTGCCCGCAGAACTGAGAACACGCTGTTGGGCAGAGCTGCAACTGACCGCCGGAGTTCAGCTGTCGCCGGACGGCAGAAGGCGAAGAACGAAGCCGCTTGCGAGCGGCGCAGTGCAGCGAAGAGCTCTCCGAATTCGCCGCTAGCTCCACGGTCCTTCTCAGCTGCGAGTAGCAGCGCTCGCAGTACACGGAGCTTCGCAAGGCCCGAAGACCCGGAGGGAAGTTTCGCACACGCAAATGTGCCAGGACAGAGACGTGTTCTACGTTGTCCCTTCTCGTCATGCAGTTTGTGCCTCTGCTGCTTCTGCTGTTAGGACTCGCTCCTTGAAAGACGAGCGAGAGCGTCCTTCCGGGTGCATTGCACTGAGTCGAGTGCTCGCTCGGGACTTTGCTCCCGGGGCCAAGGCAAGAGGGCGTGCTTGCCCGCAGAACTGAGAACACGCTGTTGGGCAGAGCTGCAACTGACCGCCGGAGTTCAGCTGTCGCCGGACGGCAGAAGGCGAAGAACGAAGCCGCTTGCGAGCGGCGCAGTGCAGCGAAGAGCTCTCCGAATTCGCCGCTAGCTCCACGGTCCTTCTCAGCTGCGAGTAGCAGCGCTCGCAGTACACGGAGCTTCGCAAGGCCCGAAGACCCGGAGGGAAGCTTCGCACACGCAAATGTGCCAGGACAGAGACGTGTTCTACGTTGTCCCTTCTCGTCATGCAGTTTGTGCCTCTGCTGCTTCTGCTGTTAGGACTCGCTCCTTGAAAGACGAGCGAGAGCGTCCTTCCGGGTGCATTGCACTGAGTCGAGTGCTCGCTCGGGACTTTGCTCCCGGGGCCAAGGCAAGAGGGCGTGCTTGCCCGCAGAACTGAGAACACGCTGTTGGGCAGAGCTGCAACTGACCGCCGGAGTTCAGCTCTCGCCGGACGGCAGAAGGCGAAGAACGAAGCCGCTTGCGAGCGGCGCAGTGCAGCGAAGAGCTCTCCGAATTCGCCGCTAGCTCCACGGTCCTTCTCAGCTGCGAGTAGCAGCGCTCGCAGTACACGGAGCTTCGCAAGGCCCGAAGACCCGGAGGGAAGCATCGCACACGCAAATGTGCCAGGACAGAGACGTGTTCTACGTTGTCCCTTCTCGTCATGCAGTTTGTGCCTCTGCTGCTTCTGCTGTTAGGACTCGCTCCTTGAAAGACGAGCGAGAGCGTCCTTCCGGGTGCATTGCACTGAGTCGAGTGCTCGCTCGGGACTTTGCTCCCGGGGCCAAGGCAAGAGGGCGTGCTTGCCCGCAGAACTGAGAACACGCTGTTGGGCAGAGCTGCAACTGACCGCCGGAGTTCAGCTGTCGCCGGACGGCAGAAGGCGAAGAACGAAGCCGCTTGCGAGCGGCGCAGTGCAGCGAAGAGCTCTCCGAATTCGCCGCTAGCTCCACGGTCCTTCTCAGCTGCGAGTAGCAGCGCTCGCAGTACACGGAGCTTCGCAAGGCCCGAAGACCCGGAGGGAAGTATCGCACACGCAAATGTGCCAGGACAGAGACGTGTTCTACGTTGTCCCTTCTCGTCATGCAGTTTGTGCCTCTGCTGCTTCTGCTGTTAGGACTCGCTCCTTGAAAGACGAGCGAGAGCGTCCTTCCGGGTGCATTGCACTGAGTCGAGTGCTCGCTCGGGACTTTGCTCCCGGGGCCAAGGCAAGAGGGCGTGCTTGCCCGCAGAACTGAGAACACGCTGTTGGGCAGAGCTGCAACTGACCGCCGGAGTTCAGCTCTCGCCGGACGGCAGAAGGCGAAGAACGAAGCCGCTTGCGAGCGGCGCAGTGCAGCGAAGAGCTCTCCGAATTCGCCGCTAGCTCCACGGTCCTTCTCAGCTGCGAGTAGCAGCGCTCGCAGTACACGGAGCTTCGCAAGGCCCGAAGACCCGGAGGGAAGCATCGCACACGCAAATGTGCCAGGGCAGAGACGTGTTCTACGTTGTCCCTTCTCGTCATGCAGTTTGTGCCTCTGCTGCTTCTGCTGTTAGGAATCGCTCCTTGAAAGGCGAGCGAGAGCGTCCTTCCGGGTGCATTGCACTGAGTCGAGTGCTCGCTCGGGACTTTGCTCCCGGGGCCAAGGCAAGAGGGCGTGCTTACCCGCAGAACTGAGAACACGCTGTTGGGCAGAGCTGCAACTGACCGCCGGAGTTCAGCTCTCGCCGGACGGCAGAAGGCGAAGAACGAAGCCGCTTGCGAGCGGCGCAGTGCAGCGAAGAGCTCTCCGAATTCGCCGCTAGCTCCACGGTCCTTCTCAGCTGCGAGTAGCAGCGCTCGCAGTACACGGAGCTTCGCAAGGCCCGAAGACCCGGAGGGAAGCATCGCACACGCAAATGTGCCAGGGCAGAGACGTGTTCTACGTTGTCCCTTCTCGTCATGCAGTTTGTGCCTCTGCTGCTTCTGCTGTTAGGAATCGCTCCTTGAAAGGCGAGCGAGAGCGTCCTTCCGGGTGCATTGCACTGAGTCGAGTGCTCGCTCGGGACTTTGCTCCCGGGGCCAAGGCAAGAGGGCGTGCTTACCCGCAGAACTGAGAACACGCTGTTGGGCAGAGCTGCAACTGACCGCCGGAGTTCAGCTGTCGCCGGACGGCAGAAGGCGAAGAACGAAGCCGCTTGCGAGCGGCGCAGTGCAGCGAAGAGCTCTCCGAATTCGCCGCTAGCTCCACGGTCCTTCTCAGCTGCGAGTAGCAGCGCTCGCAGTACACGGAGCTTCGCAAGGCCCGAAGACCCGGAGGGAAGCATCGCACACGCAAATGTGCCAGGGCAGAGACGTGTTCTACGTTGTCCCTTCTCGTCATGCAGTTTGTGCCTCTGCTGCTTCTGCTGTTAGGACTCGCTCCTTGAAAGACGAGCGAGAGCGTCCTTCCGGGTGCATTGCACTGAGTCGAGTGCTCGCTCGTGACTTTGCACTCGGGGCCAAGGCAAGAGGGCGTGCTTGCCCGCAGAACTGAGAACACGCTGTTGGGCAGAGCTGCAACTGACCGCCGGAGTTCAGCTCTCGCCGGACGGCAGAAGGCGAAGAACGAAGCCGCTTGCGAACGGCGCAGTGCAGCGAAGAGCTCTCCGAATTCGCCGCTAGCTCCACGGTCCTTCTCAGCTGCGAGTAGCAGCGCTCGCAGTACACGGAGCTTCGCAAGGCCCGAAGACCCGGAGGGAAGTTTCGCACACGAAAATGTGCCAGGACAGAGACGTGTTCTACGTTGTCCCTTCTCGTCATGCAGTTTGTGCCTCTGCTGCTTCTGCTGTTAGGACTCGCTCCTTGAAAGACGAGCGAGAGCGTCCTTCCGGGTGCATTGCACTGAGTCGAGTGCTCGCTCGGGACTTTGCTCCCGGGGCCAAGGCAAGAGGGCGTGCTTGCCCGCAGAACTGAGAACACGCTGTTGGGCAGAGCTGCAACTGACCGCCGGAGTTCAGCTCTCGCCGGACGGCAGAAGGCGAAGAACGAAGCCGCTTGCGAGCGGCGCAGTGCAGCGAAGAGCTCTCCGAATTCGCCGCTAGCTCCACGGTCCTTCTCAGCTGCGAGTAGCAGCGCT
Organism: Sturnus vulgaris; assembly: GCF_052056855.1. Lineage (NCBI taxonomy): Eukaryota > Metazoa > Chordata > Aves > Passeriformes > Sturnidae > Sturnus > Sturnus vulgaris. Next base: position 26,880 of record NW_028276360.1, read on the forward strand.
CGCAGTACACGGAGCTTCGCGAGGCCCGAAGACCCGGAGGGAAGTATCGCACACGAAAATGTGCCAGGACAGAGACGTGTTCTACGTTGTCCCTTCTCGTCATGCAGTTTGTGCCTCTGCTGCTTCTGCTGTTAGGACTCGCTCCTTGAAAGACGAGCGAGAGCGTCCTTCCGGGTGCATTGCACTGAGTCGAGTGCTCGCTCGGGACTTTGCTCCCGGGGCCAAGGCAAGAGGGCGTGCTTGCCCGCAGAACTGAGAACACGCTGTTGGGCAGAGCTGCAACTGACCGCCGGAGTTCAGCTCTCGCCGGACGGCAGAAGGCGAAGAACGAAGCCGCTTGCGAGCGGCGCAGTGCAGCGAAGAGCTCTCCGAATTCGCCGCTAGCTCCACGGTCCTTCTCAGCTGCGAGTAGCAGCGCTCGCAGTACACGGAGCTTCGCGAGGCCCGAAGACCCGGAGGGAAGTATCGCACACGAAAATGTGCCAGGACAGAGACGTGTTCTACGTTGTCCCTTCTCGTCATGCAGTTTGTGCCTCTGCTGCTTCTGCTGTTAGGACTCGCTCCTTGAAAGACGAGCGAGAGCGTCCTTCCGGGTGCATTGCACTGAGTCGAGTGCTCGCTCGGGACTTTGCTCCCGGGGCCAAGGCAAGAGGGCGTGCTTGCCCGCAGAACTGAGAACACGCTGTTGGGCAGAGCTGCAACTGACCGCCGGAGTTCAGCTCTCGCCGGACGGCAGAAGGCGAAGAACGAAGCCGCTTGCGAGCGGCGCAGTGCAGCGAAGAGCTCTCCGAATTCGCCGCTAGCTCCACGGTCCTTCTCAGCTGCGAGTAGCAGCGCTCGCAGTACACGGAGCTTCGCAAGGCCCGAAGACCCGGAGGGAAGTATCGCACACGCAAATGTGCCAGGACAGAGACGTGTTCTACGTTGTCCCTTCTCGTCATGCAGTTTGTGCCTCTGCTGCTTCTGCTGTTAGGACTCGCTCCTTGAAAGACGAGCGAGAGCGTCCTTCCGGGTGCATTGCACTGAGTCGAGTACTCGCTCGGGACTTTGCTCCCGGGGCCAAGGCAAGAGGGCGTGCTTGCCCGCAGAACTGAGAACACGCTGTTGGGCAGAGCTGCAACTGACCGCCGGAGTTCAGCTGTCGCCGGACGGCAGAAGGCGAAGAACGAAGCCGCTTGCGAGCGGCGCAGTGCAGCGAAGAGCTCTCCGAATTCGCCGCTAGCTCCACGGTCCTTCTCAGCTGCGAGTAGCAGCGCTCGCAGTACACGGAGCTTCGCGAGGCCCGAAGACCCGGAGGGAAGTTTCGCACACGAAAATGTGCCAGGACAGAGACGTGTTCTACGTTGTCCCTTCTCGTCATGCAGTTTGTGCCTCTGCTGCTTCTGCTGTTAGGACTCGCTCCTTGAAAGACGAGCGAGAGCGTCCTTCCGGGTGCATTGCACTGAGTCGAGTGCTCGCTCGGGACTTTGCTCCCGGGGCCAAGGCAAGAGGGCGTGCTTGCCCGCAGAACTGAGAACACGCTGTTGGGCAGAGCTGCAACTGACCGCCGGAGTTCAGCTGTCGCCGGACGGCAGAAGGCGAAGAACGAAGCCGCTTGCGAGCGGCGCAGTGCAGCGAAGAGCTCTCCGAATTCGCCGCTAGCTCCACGGTCCTTCTCAGCTGCGAGTAGCAGCGCTCGCAGTACACGGAGCTTCGCAAGGCCCGAAGACCCGGAGGGAAGTTTCGCACACGAAAATGTGCCAGGACAGAGACGTGTTCTACGTTGTCCCTTCTCGTCATGCAGTTTGTGCCTCTGCTGCTTCTGCTGTTAGGACTCGCTCCTTGAAAGACGAGCGAGAGCGTCCTTCCGGGTGCATTGCACTGAGTCGAGTGCTCGCTCGGGACTTTGCTCCCGGGGCCAAGGCAAGAGGGCGTGCTTGCCCGCAGAACTGAGAACACGCTGTTGGGCAGAGCTGCAACTGACCGCCGGAGTTCAGCTGTCGCCGGACGGCAGAAGGCGAAGAACGAAGCCGCTTGCGAGCGGCGCAGTGCAGCGAAGAGCTCTCCGAATTCGCCGCTAGCTCCACGGTCCTTCTCAGCTGCGAGTAGCAGCGCTCGCAGTACACGGAGCTTCGCGAGGCCCGAAGACCCGGAGGGAAGTTTCGCACACGAAAATGTGCCAGGACAGAGACGTGTTCTACGTTGTCCCTTCTCGTCATGCAGTTTGTGCCTCTGCTGCTTCTGCTGTTAGGACTCGCTCCTTGAAAGACGAGCGAGAGCGTTCCTTCCGGGTGCATTGCACTGAGTCGAGTGCTCGCTCGGACTTTGCTCCCGGGGCCAAGGCAAGAGGGCGTGCTTGCCCGCAGAACTGAGAACACGCTGTTGGGCAGAGCTGCAACTGACCGCCGGAGTTCAGCTCTCGCCGGACGGCAGAAGGCGAAGAACGAAGCCGCTTGCGAGCGGCGCAGTGCAGCGAAGAGCTCTCCGAATTCGCCGCTAGCTCCACGGTCCTTCTCAGCTGCGAGTAGCAGCGCTCGCAGTACACGGAGCTTCGCGAGGCCCGAAGACCCGGAGGGAAGTTTCGCACACGAAAATGTGCCAGGACAGAGACGTGTTCTACGTTGTCCCTTCTCGTCATGCAGTTTGTGCCTCTGCTGCTTCTGCTGTTAGGACTCGCTCCTTGAAAGACGAGCGAGAGCGTCCTTCCGGGTGCATTGCACTGAGTCGAGTGCTCGCTCGGGACTTTGCTCCCGGGGCCAAGGCAAGAGGGCGTGCTTGCCCGCAGAACTGAGAACACGCTGTTGGGCAGAGCTGCAACTGACCGCCGGAGTTCAGCTCTCGCCGGACGGCAGAAGGCGAAGAACGAAGCCGCTTGCGAGCGGCGCAGTGCAGCGAAGAGCTCTCCGAATTCGCCGCTAGCTCCACGGTCCTTCTCAGCTGCGAGTAGCAGCGCTCGCAGTACACGGAGCTTCGCGAGGCCCGAAGACCCGGAGGGAAGTTTCGCACACGCAAATGTGCCAGGACAGAGACGTGTTCTACGTTGTCCCTTCTCGTCATGCAGTTTGTGCCTCTGCTGCTTCTGCTGTTAGGACTCGCTCCTTGAAAGACGAGCGAGAGCGTCCTTCCGGGTGCATTGCACTGAGTCGAGTGCTCGCTCGGGACTTTGCTCCCGGGGCCAAGGCAAGAGGGCGTGCTTGCCCGCAGAACTGAGAACACGCTGTTGGGCAGAGCTGCAACTGACCGCCGGAGTTCAGCTGTCGCCGGACGGCAGAAGGCGAAGAACGAAGCCGCTTGCGAGCGGCGCAGTGCAGCGAAGAGCTCTCCGAATTCGCCGCTAGCTCCACGGTCCTTCTCAGCTGCGAGTAGCAGCGCTCGCAGTACACGGAGCTTCGCGAGGCCCGAAGACCCGGAGGGAAGTATCGCACACGCAAATGTGCCAGGACAGAGACGTGTTCTACGTTGTCCCTTCTCGTCATGCAGTTTGTGCCTCTGCTGCTTCTGCTGTTAGGACTCGCTCCTTGAAAGACGAGCGAGAGCGTCCTTCCGGGTGCATTGCACTGAGTCGAGTGCTCGCTCGGGACTTTGCTCCCGGGGCCAAGGCAAGAGGGCGTGCTTGCCCGCAGAACTGAGAACACGCTGTTGGGCAGAGCTGCAACTGACCGCCGGAGTTCAGCTGTCGCCGGACGGCAGAAGGCGAAGAACGAAGCCGCTTGCGAGCGGCGCAGTGCAGCGAAGAGCTCTCCGAATTCGCCGCTAGCTCCACGGTCCTTCTCAGCTGCGAGTAGCAGCGCTCGCAGTACACGGAGCTTCGCGAGGCCCGAAGACCCGAGGGAAGTATCGCACACGCAAATGTGCCAGGACAGAGACGTGTTCTACGTTGTCCCTTCTCGTCATGCAGTTTGTGCCTCTGCTGCTTCTGCTGTTAGGACTCGCTCCTTGAAAGACGAGCGAGAGCGTCCTTCCGGGTGCATTGCACTGAGTCGAGTGCTCGCTCGGGACTTTGCTCCCGGGGCCAAGGCAAGAGGGCGTGCTTGCCCGCAGAACTGAGAACACGCTGTTGGGCAGAGCTGCAACTGACCGCCGGAGTTCAGCTGTCGCCGGGACGGCAGAAGGCGAAGAACGAAGCCGCTTGCGAGCGGCGCAGTGCAGCGAAGAGCTCTCCGAATTCGCCGCTAGCTCCACGGTCCTTCTCAGCTGCGAGTAGCAGCGCTCGCAGTACACGGAGCTTCGCAAGGCCCGAAGACCCGGAGGGAAGTTTCGCACACGAAAATGTGCCAGGACAGAGACGTGTTCTACGTTGTCCCTTCTCGTCATGCAGTTTGTGCCTCTGCTGCTTCTGCTGTTAGGACTCGCTCCTTGAAAGACGAGCGAGAGCGTCCTTCCGGGTGCATTGCACTGAGTCGAGTGCTCGCTCGGGACTTTGCTCCCGGGGCCAAGGCAAGAGGGCGTGCTTGCCCGCAGAACTGAGAACACGCTGTTGGGCAGAGCTGCAACTGACCGCCGGAGTTCAGCTGTCGCCGGACGGCAGAAGGCGAAGAACGAAGCCGCTTGCGAGCGGCGCAGTGCAGCGAAGAGCTCTCCGAATTCGCCGCTAGCTCCACGGTCCTTCTCAGCTGCGAGTAGCAGCGCTCGCAGTACACGGAGCTTCGCGAGGCCCGAAGACCCGGAGGGAAGTTTCGCACACGAAAATGTGCCAGGACAGAGACGTGTTCTACGTTGTCCCTTCTCGTCATGCAGTTTGTGCCTCTGCTGCTTCTGCTGTTAGGACTCGCTCCTTGAAAGACGAGCGAGAGCGTCCTTCCGGGTGCATTGCACTGAGTCGAGTGCTCGCTCGGGACTTTGCTCCCGGGGCCAAGGCAAGAGGGCGTGCTTGCCCGCAGAACTGAGAACACGCTGTTGGGCAGAGCTGCAACTGACCGCCGGAGTTCAGCTGTCGCCGGACGGCAGAAGGCGAAGAACGAAGCCGCTTGCGAGCGGCGCAGTGCAGCGAAGAGCTCTCCGAATTCGCCGCTAGCTCCACGGTCCTTCTCAGCTGCGAGTAGCAGCGCTCGCAGTACACGGAGCTTCGCGAGGCCCGAAGACCCGGAGGGAAGCTTCGCACACGAAAATGTGCCAGGACAGAGACGTGTTCTACGTTGTCCCTTCTCGTCATGCAGTTTGTGCCTCTGCTGCTTCTGCTGTTAGGACTCGCTCCTTGAAAGACGAGCGAGAGCGTCCTTCCGGGTGCATTGCACTGAGTCGAGTGCTCGCTCGGGACTTTGCTCCCGGGGCCAAGGCAAGAGGGCGTGCTTGCCCGCAGAACTGAGAACACGCTGTTGGGCAGAGCTGCAACTGACCGCCGGAGTTCAGCTGTCGCCGGACGGCAGAAGGCGAAGAACGAAGCCGCTTGCGAGCGGCGCAGTGCAGCGAAGAGCTCTCCGAATTCGCCGCTAGCTCCACGGTCCTTCTCAGCTGCGAGTAGCAGCGCTCGCAGTACACGGAGCTTCGCGAGGCCCGAAGACCCGGAGGGAAGTATCGCACACGCAAATGTGCCAGGACAGAGACGTGTTCTACGTTGTCCCTTCTCGTCATGCAGTTTGTGCCTCTGCTGCTTCTGCTGTTAGGACTCGCTCCTTGAAAGACGAGCGAGAGCGTCCTTCCGGGTGCATTGCACTGAGTCGAGTGCTCGCTCGGGACTTTGCTCCCGGGGCCAAGGCAAGAGGGCGTGCTTGCCCGCAGAACTGAGAACACGCTGTTGGGCAGAGCTGCAACTGACCGCCGGAGTTCAGCTCTCGCCGGACGGCAGAAGGCGAAGAACGAAGCCGCTTGCGAGCGGCGCAGTGCAGCGAAGAGCTCTCCGAATTCGCCGCTAGCTCCACGGTCCTTCTCAGCTGCGAGTAGCAGCGCTCGCAGTACACGGAGCTTCGCGAGGCCCGAAGACCCGGAGGGAAGCATCGCACACGCAAATGTGCCAGGGCAGAGACGTGTTCTACGTTGTCCCTTCTCGTCATGCAGTTTGTGCCTCTGCTGCTTCTGCTGTTAGGAATCGCTCCTTGAAAGGCGAGCGAGAGCGTCCTTCCGGGTGCATTGCACTGAGTCGAGTGCTCGCTCGGGACTTTGCTCCCGGGGCCAAGGCAAGAGGGCGTGCTTGCCCGCAGAACTGAGAACACGCTGTTGGGCAGAGCTGCAACTGACCGCCGGAGTTCAGCTCTCGCCGGACGGCAGAAGGCGAAGAACGAAGCCGCTTGCGAGCGGCGCAGTGCAGCGAAGAGCTCTCCGAATTCGCCGCTAGCTCCACGGTCCTTCTCAGCTGCGAGTAGCAGCGCTCGCAGTACACGGAGCTTCGCAAGGCCCGAAGACCCGGAGGGAAGCATCGCACACGCAAATGTGCCAGGGCAGAGACGTGTTCTACGTTGTCCCTTCTCGTCATGCAGTTTGTGCCTCTGCTGCTTCTGCTGTTAGGACTCGCTCCTTGAAAGACGAGCGAGAGCGTCCTTCCGGGTGCATTGCACTGAGTCGAGTGCTCGCTCGTGACTTTGCACTCGGGGCCAAGGCAAGAGGGCGTGCTTGCCCGCAGAACTGAGAACACGCTGTTGGGCAGAGCTGCAACTGACCGCCGGAGTTCAGCTCTCGCCGGACGGCAGAAGGCGAAGAACGAAGCCGCTTGCGAGCGGCGCAGTGCAGCGAAGAGCTCTCCGAATTCGCCGCTAGCTCCACGGTCCTTCTGAGCTGCGAGTAGCAGCGCTCGCAGTACACGGAGCTTCGCGAGGCCCGAAGACCCGGAGGGAAGTATCGCACACGAAAATGTGCCAAGACAGAGACGTGTTCTACGTTGTCCCTTCTCGTCATGCAGTTTGTGCCTCTGCTGCTTCTGCTGTTAGGACTCGCTCCTTGAAAGACGAGCGAGAGCGTCCTTCCGGGTGCATTGCACTGAGTCGAGTGCTCGCTCGGGACTTTGCTCCCGGGGCAAGGCAAGAGGGCGTGCTTGCCCGCAGAACTGAGAACACGCTGTTGGGCAGAGCTGCAACTGACCGCCGGAGTTCAGCTCTCGCCGGACGGCAGAAGGCGAAGAACGAAGCCGCTTGCGAGCGGCGCAGTGCAGCGAAGAGCTCTCCGAATTCGCCGCTAGCTCCACGGTCCTTCTCAGCTGCGAGTAGCAGCGCTCGCAGTACACGGAGCTTCGCGAGGCCCGAAGACCCGGAGGGAAGTATCGCACACGAAAATGTGCCAGGACAGAGACGTGTTCTACGTTGTCCCTTCTCGTCATGCAGTTTGTGCCTCTGCTGCTTCTGCTGTTAGGACTCGCTCCTTGAAAGACGAGCGAGAGCGTCCTTCCGGGTGCATTGCACTGAGTCGAGTGCTCGCTCGGGACTTTGCTCCCGGGGCCAAGGCAAGAGGGCGTGCTTGCCCGCAGAACTGAGAACACGCTGTTGGGCAGAGCTGCAACTGACCGCCGGAGTTCAGCTGTCGCCGGACGGCAGAAGGCGAAGAACGAAGCCGCTTGCGAGCGGCGCAGTGCAGCGAAGAGCTCTCCGAATTCGCCGCTAGCTCCACGGTCCTTCTCAGCTGCGAGTAGCAGCGCTCGCAGTACACGGAGCTTCGCGAGGCCCGAAGACCCGGAGGGAAGTTTCGCACACGCAAATGTGCCAGGACAGAGACGTGTTCTACGTTGTCCCTTCTCGTCATGCAGTTTGTGCCTCTGCTGCTTCTGCTGTTAGGACTCGCTCCTTGAAAGACGAGCGAGAGCGTCCTTCCGGGTGCATTGCACTGAGTCGAGTACTCGCTCGGGACTTTGCTCCCGGGGCCAAGGCAAGAGGGCGTGCTTGCCCGCAGAACTGAGAACACGCTGTTGGGCAGAGCTGCAACTGACCGCCGGAGTTCAGCTGTCGCCGGACGGCAGAAGGCGAAGAACGAAGCCGCTTGCGAGCGGCGCAGTGCAGCGAAGAGCTCTCCGAATTCGCCGCTAGCTCCACGGTCCTTCTCAGCTGCGAGTAGCAGCGCTCGCAGTACACGGAGCTTCGCGAGGCCCGAAGACCCGGAGGGAAGTATCGCACACGAAAATGTGCCAGGACAGAGACGTGTTCTACGTTGTCCCTTCTCGTCATGCAGTTTGTGCCTCTGCTGCTTCTGCTGTTAGGACTCGCTCCTTGAAAGACGAGCGAGAGCGTCCTTCCGGGTGCATTGCACTGAGTCGAGTGCTCGCTCGGGACTTTGCTCCCGGGGCCAAGGCAAGAGGGCGTGCTTGCCCGCAGAACTGAGAACACGCTGTTGGGTCTGCAACTGACCGCCGGAGTTCAGCTCTCGCCGGACGGCAGAAGGCGAAGAACGAAGCCGCTTGCGAGCGGCGCAGTGCAGCGAAGAGCTCTCCGAATTCGCCGCTAGCTCCACGGTCCTTCTCAGCTGCGAGTAGCAGCGCTCGCAGTACACGGAGCTTCGCGAGGCCCGAAGACCCGGAGGGAAGTATCGCACACGCAAATGTGCCAGGACAGAGACGTGTTCTACGTTGTCCCTTCTCGTCATGCAGTTTGTGCCTCTGCTGCTTCTGCTGTTAGGACTCGCTCCTTGAAAGACGAGCGAGAGCGTCCTTCCGGGTGCATTGCACTGAGTCGAGTACTCGCTCGGGACTTTGCTCCCGGGGCCAAGGCAAGAGGGCGTGCTTGCCCGCAGAACTGAGAACACGCTGTTGGGCAGAGCTGCAACTGACCGCCGGAGTTCAGCTGTCGCCGGACGGCAGAAGGCGAAGAACGAAGCCGCTTGCGAGCGGCGCAGTGCAGCGAAGAGCTCTCCGAATTCGCCGCTAGCTCCACGGTCCTTCTCAGCTGCGAGTAGCAGCGCTCGCAGTACACGGAGCTTCGCGAGGCCCGAAGACCCGGAGGGAAGTTTCGCACACGAAAATGTGCCAGGACAGAGACGTGTTCTACGTTGTCCCTTCTCGTCATGCAGTTTGTGCCTCTGCTGCTTCTGCTGTTAGGACTCGCTCCTTGAAAGACGAGCGAGAGCGTCCTTCCGGGTGCATTGCACTGAGTCGAGTGCTCGCTCGGGACTTTGCTCCCGGGGCCAAGGCAAGAGGGCGTGCTTGCCCGCAGAACTGAGAACACGCTGTTGGGCAGAGCTGCAACTGACCGCCGGAGTTCAGCTCTCGCCGGACGGCAGAAGGCGAAGAACGAAGCCGCTTGCGAGCGGCGCAGTGCAGCGAAGAGCTCTCCGAATTCGCCGCTAGCTCCACGGTCCTTCCTCAGCTGCGGCGAGTAGCAGCGCTCGCAGTACACGGAGCTTCGCGAGGCCCGAAGACCCGGAGGGAAGTTTCGCACACGAAAATGTGCCAGGACAGAGACGTGTTCTACGTTGTCCCTTCTCGTCATGCAGTTTGTGCCTCTGCTGCTTCTGCTGTTAGGACTCGCTCCTTGAAAGACGAGCGAGAGCGTCCTTCCGGGTGCATTGCACTGAGTCGAGTGCTCGCTCGGGACTTTGCTCCCGGGGCCAAGGCAAGAGGGCGTGCTTGCCCGCAGAACTGAGAACACGCTGTTGGGCAGAGCTGCAACTGACCGCCGGAGTTCAGCTCTCGCCGGACGGCAGAAGGCGAAGAACGAAGCCGCTTGCGAGCGGCGCAGTGCAGCGAAGAGCTCTCCGAATTCGCCGCTAGCTCCACGGTCCTTCTCAGCTGCGAGTAGCAGCGCTCGCAGTACACGGAGCTTCGCGAGGCCCGAAGACCCGGAGGGAAGTTTCGCACACGAAAATGTGCCAGGACAGAGACGTGTTCTACGTTGTCCCTTCTCGTCATGCAGTTTGTGCCTCTGCTGCTTCTGCTGTTAGGACTCGCTCCTTGAAAGACGAGCGAGAGCGTCCTTCCGGGTGCATTGCACTGAGTCGAGTGCTCGCTCGGGACTTTGCTCCCGGGGCCAAGGCAAGAGGGCGTGCTTGCCCGCAGAACTGAGAACACGCTGTTGGGCAGAGCTGCAACTGACCGCCGGAGTTCAGCTCTCGCCGGACGGCAGAAGGCGAAGAACGAAGCCGCTTGCGAGCGGCGCAGTGCAGCGAAGAGCTCTCCGAATTCGCCGCTAGCTCCACGGTCCTTCTCAGCTGCGAGTAGCAGCGCTCGCAGTACACGGAGCTTCGCGAGGCCCGAAGACCCGGAGGGAAGTTTCGCACACGAAAATGTGCCAGGACAGAGACGTGTTCTACGTTGTCCCTTCTCGTCATGCAGTTTGTGCCTCTGCTGCTTCTGCTGTTAGGACTCGCTCCTTGAAAGACGAGCGAGAGCGTCCTTCCGGGTGCATTGCACTGAGTCGAGTGCTCGCTCGGGACTTTGCTCCCGGGGCCAAGGCAAGAGGGCGTGCTTGCCCGCAGAACTGAGAACACGCTGTTGGGCAGAGCTGCAACTGACCGCCGGAGTTCAGCTCTCGCCGGACGGCAGAAGGCGAAGAACGAAGCCGCTTGCGAGCGGCGCAGTGCAGCGAAGAGCTCTCCGAATTCGCCGCTAGCTCCACGGTCCTTCTCAGCTGCGAGTAGCAGCGCTCGCAGTACACGGAGCTTCGCGAGGCCCGAAGACCCGGAGGGAAGTTTCGCACACGAAAATGTGCCAGGACAGAGACGTGTTCTACGTTGTCCCTTCTCGTCATGCAGTTTGTGCCTCTGCTGCTTCTGCTGTTAGGACTCGCTCCTTGAAAGACGAGCGAGAGCGTCCTTCCGGGTGCATTGCACTGAGTCGAGTGCTCGCTCGGGACTTTGCTCCCGGGGCCAAGGCAAGAGGGCGTGCTTGCCCGCAGAACTGAGAACACGCTGTTGGGCAGAGCTGCAACTGACCGCCGGAGTTCAGCTCTCGCCGGACGGCAGAAGGCGAAGAACGAAGCCGCTTGCGAGCGGCGCAGTGCAGCGAAGAGCTCTCCGAATTCGCCGCTAGCTCCACGGTCCTTCTCAGCTGCGAGTAGCAGCGCTCGCAGTACACGGAGCTTCGCGAGGCCCGAAGACCCGGAGGGAAGTTTCGCACACGAAAATGTGCCAGGACAGAGACGTGTTCTACGTTGTCCCTTCTCGTCATGCAGTTTGTGCCTCTGCTGCTTCTGCTGTTAGGAATCGCTCCTTGAAAGGCGAGCGAGAGCGTCCTTCCGGGTGCATTGCACTGAGTCGAGTGCTCGCTCGGGACTTTGCTCCCGGGGCCAAGGCAAGAGGGCGTGCTTACCCGCAGAACTGAGAACACGCTGTTGGGCAGAGCTGCAACTGACCGCCGGAGTTCAGCTCTCGCCGGACGGCAGAAGGCGAAGAACGAAGCCGCTTGCGAGCGGCGCAGTGCAGCGAAGAGCTCTCCGAATTCGCCGCTAGCTCCACGGTCCTTCTCAGCTGCGAGTAGCAGCGCTCGCAGTACACGGAGCTTCGCAAGGCCCGAAGACCCGGAGGGAAGCATCGCACACGCAAATGTGCCAGGGCAGAGACGTGTTCTACGTTGTCCCTTCTCGTCATGCAGTTTGTGCCTCTGCTGCTTCTGCTGTTAGGAATCGCTCCTTGAAAGGCGAGCGAGAGCGTCCTTCCGGGTGCATTGCACTGAGTCGAGTGCTCGCTCGGGACTTTGCTCCCGGGGCCAAGGCAAGAGGGCGTGCTTACCCGCAGAACTGAGAACACGCTGTTGGGCAGAGCTGCAACTGACCGCCGGAGTTCAGCTGTCGCCGGACGGCAGAAGGCGAAGAACGAAGCCGCTTGCGAGCGGCGCAGTGCAGCGAAGAGCTCTCCGAATTCGCCGCTAGCTCCACGGTCCTTCTCAGCTGCGAGTAGCAGCGCTCGCAGTACACGGAGCTTCGCAAGGCCCGAAGACCCGGAGGGAAGCATCGCACACGCAAATGTGCCAGGGCAGAGACGTGTTCTACGTTGTCCCTTCTCGTCATGCAGTTTGTGCCTCTGCTGCTTCTGCTGTTAGGACTCGCTCCTTGAAAGACGAGCGAGAGCGTCCTTCCGGGTGCATTGCACTGAGTCGAGTGCTCGCTCGTGACTTTGCACTCGGGGCCAAGGCAAGAGGGCGTGCTTGCCCGCAGAACTGAGAACACGCTGTTGGGCAGAGCTGCAACTGACCGCCGGAGTTCAGCTCTCGCCGGACGGCAGAAGGCGAAGAACGAAGCCGCTTGCGAACGGCGCAGTGCAGCGAAGAGCTCTCCGAATTCGCCGCTAGCTCCACGGTCCTTCTCAGCTGCGAGTAGCAGCGCTCGCAGTACACGGAGCTTCGCAAGGCCCGAAGACCCGGAGGGAAGTTTCGCACACGAAAATGTGCCAGGACAGAGACGTGTTCTACGTTGTCCCTTCTCGTCATGCAGTTTGTGCCTCTGCTGCTTCTGCTGTTAGGACTCGCTCCTTGAAAGACGAGCGAGAGCGTCCTTCCGGGTGCATTGCACTGAGTCGAGTGCTCGCTCGGGACTTTGCTCCCGGGGCCAAGGCAAGAGGGCGTGCTTGCCCGCAGAACTGAGAACACGCTGTTGGGCAGAGCTGCAACTGACCGCCGGAGTTCAGCTCTCGCCGGACGGCAGAAGGCGAAGAACGAAGCCGCTTGCGAGCGGCGCAGTGCAGCGAAGAGCTCTCCGAATTCGCCGCTAGCTCCACGGTCCTTCTCAGCTGCGAGTAGCAGCGCTCGCAGTACACGGAGCTTCGCGAGGCCCGAAGACCCGGAGGGAAGTATCGCACACGAAAATGTGCCAGGACAGAGACGTGTTCTACGTTGTCCCTTCTCGTCATGCAGTTTGTGCCTCTGCTGCTTCTGCTGTTAGGACTCGCTCCTTGAAAGACGAGCGAGAGCGTCCTTCCGGGTGCATTGCACTGAGTCGAGTGCTCGCTCGGGACTTTGCTCCCGGGGCCAAGGCAAGAGGGCGTGCTTGCCCGCAGAACTGAGAACACGCTGTTGGGCAGAGCTGCAACTGACCGCCGGAGTTCAGCTCTCGCCGGACGGCAGAAGGCGAAGAACGAAGCCGCTTGCGAGCGGCGCAGTGCAGCGAAGAGCTCTCCGAATTCGCCGCTAGCTCCACGGTCCTTCTCAGCTGCGAGTAGCAGCGCTCGCAGTACACGGAGCTTCGCAAGGCCCGAAGACCCGGAGGGAAGTATCGCACACGCAAATGTGCCAGGACAGAGACGTGTTCTACGTTGTCCCTTCTCGTCATGCAGTTTGTGCCTCTGCTGCTTCTGCTGTTAGGACTCGCTCCTTGAAAGACGAGCGAGAGCGTCCTTCCGGGTGCATTGCACTGAGTCGAGTACTCGCTCGGGACTTTGCTCCCGGGGCCAAGGCAAGAGGGCGTGCTTGCCCGCAGAACTGAGAACACGCTGTTGGGCAGAGCTGCAACTGACCGCCGGAGTTCAGCTGTCGCCGGACGGCAGAAGGCGAAGAACGAAGCCGCTTGCGAGCGGCGCAGTGCAGCGAAGAGCTCTCCGAATTCGCCGCTAGCTCCACGGTCCTTCTCAGCTGCGAGTAGCAGCGCTCGCAGTACACGGAGCTTCGCGAGGCCCGAAGACCCGGAGGGAAGTTTCGCACACGAAAATGTGCCAGGACAGAGACGTGTTCTACGTTGTCCCTTCTCGTCATGCAGTTTGTGCCTCTGCTGCTTCTGCTGTTAGGACTCGCTCCTTGAAAGACGAGCGAGAGCGTCCTTCCGGGTGCATTGCACTGAGTCGAGTGCTCGCTCGGGACTTTGCTCCCGGGGCCAAGGCAAGAGGGCGTGCTTGCCCGCAGAACTGAGAACACGCTGTTGGGCAGAGCTGCAACTGACCGCCGGAGTTCAGCTGTCGCCGGACGGCAGAAGGCGAAGAACGAAGCCGCTTGCGAGCGGCGCAGTGCAGCGAAGAGCTCTCCGAATTCGCCGCTAGCTCCACGGTCCTTCTCAGCTGCGAGTAGCAGCGCTCGCAGTACACGGAGCTTCGCAAGGCCCGAAGACCCGGAGGGAAGTTTCGCACACGAAAATGTGCCAGGACAGAGACGTGTTCTACGTTGTCCCTTCTCGTCATGCAGTTTGTGCCTCTGCTGCTTCTGCTGTTAGGACTCGCTCCTTGAAAGACGAGCGAGAGCGTCCTTCCGGGTGCATTGCACTGAGTCGAGTGCTCGCTCGGGACTTTGCTCCCGGGGCCAAGGCAAGAGGGCGTGCTTGCCCGCAGAACTGAGAACACGCTGTTGGGCAGAGCTGCAACTGACCGCCGGAGTTCAGCTGTCGCCGGACGGCAGAAGGCGAAGAACGAAGCCGCTTGCGAGCGGCGCAGTGCAGCGAAGAGCTCTCCGAATTCGCCGCTAGCTCCACGGTCCTTCTCAGCTGCGAGTAGCAGCGCTCGCAGTACACGGAGCTTCGCGAGGCCCGAAGACCCGGAGGGAAGTTTCGCACACGAAAATGTGCCAGGACAGAGACGTGTTCTACGTTGTCCCTTCTCGTCATGCAGTTTGTGCCTCTGCTGCTTCTGCTGTTAGGACTCGCTCCTTGAAAGACGAGCGAGAGCGTCCTTCCGGGTGCATTGCACTGAGTCGAGTGCTCGCTCGGGACTTTGCTCCCGGGGCCAAGGCAAGAGGGCGTGCTTGCCCGCAGAACTGAGAACACGCTGTTGGGCAGAGCTGCAACTGACCGCCGGAGTTCAGCTCTCGCCGGACGGCAGAAGGCGAAGAACGAAGCCGCTTGCGAGCGGCGCAGTGCAGCGAAGAGCTCTCCGAATTCGCCGCTAGCTCCACGGTCCTTCTCAGCTGCGAGTAGCAGCGCTCGCAGTACACGGAGCTTCGCGAGGCCCGAAGACCCGGAGGGAAGTTTCGCACACGAAAATGTGCCAGGACAGAGACGTGTTCTACGTTGTCCCTTCTCGTCATGCAGTTTGTGCCTCTGCTGCTTCTGCTGTTAGGACTCGCTCCTTGAAAGACGAGCGAGAGCGTCCTTCCGGGTGCATTGCACTGAGTCGAGTGCTCGCTCGGGACTTTGCTCCCGGGGCCAAGGCAAGAGGGCGTGCTTGCCCGCAGAACTGAGAACACGCTGTTGGGCAGAGCTGCAACTGACCGCCGGAGTTCAGCTCTCGCCGGACGGCAGAAGGCGAAGAACGAAGCCGCTTGCGAGCGGCGCAGTGCAGCGAAGAGCTCTCCGAATTCGCCGCTAGCTCCACGGTCCTTCTCAGCTGCGAGTAGCAGCGCTCGCAGTACACGGAGCTTCGCGAGGCCCGAAGACCCGGAGGGAAGTTTCGCACACGCAAATGTGCCAGGACAGAGACGTGTTCTACGTTGTCCCTTCTCGTCATGCAGTTTGTGCCTCTGCTGCTTCTGCTGTTAGGACTCGCTCCTTGAAAGACGAGCGAGAGCGTCCTTCCGGGTGCATTGCACTGAGTCGAGTGCTCGCTCGGGACTTTGCTCCCGGGGCCAAGGCAAGAGGGCGTGCTTGCCCGCAGAACTGAGAACACGCTGTTGGGCAGAGCTGCAACTGACCGCCGGAGTTCAGCTGTCGCCGGACGGCAGAAGGCGAAGAACGAAGCCGCTTGCGAGCGGCGCAGTGCAGCGAAGAGCTCTCCGAATTCGCCGCTAGCTCCACGGTCCTTCTCAGCTGCGAGTAGCAGCGCTCGCAGTACACGGAGCTTCGCGAGGCCCGAAGACCCGGAGGGAAGTATCGCACACGCAAATGTGCCAGGACAGAGACGTGTTCTACGTTGTCCCTTCTCGTCATGCAGTTTGTGCCTCTGCTGCTTCTGCTGTTAGGACTCGCTCCTTGAAAGACGAGCGAGAGCGTCCTTCCGGGTGCATTGCACTGAGTCGAGTGCTCGCTCGGGACTTTGCTCCCGGGGCCAAGGCAAGAGGGCGTGCTTGCCCGCAGAACTGAGAACACGCTGTTGGGCAGAGCTGCAACTGACCGCCGGAGTTCAGCTGTCGCCGGACGGCAGAAGGCGAAGAACGAAGCCGCTTGCGAGCGGCGCAGTGCAGCGAAGAGCTCTCCGAATTCGCCGCTAGCTCCACGGTCCTTCTCAGCTGCGAGTAGCAGCGCTCGCAGTACACGGAGCTTCGCGAGGCCCGAAGACCCGGAGGGAAGTATCGCACACGCAAATGTGCCAGGACAGAGACGTGTTCTACGTTGTCCCTTCTCGTCATGCAGTTTGTGCCTCTGCTGCTTCTGCTGTTAGGACTCGCTCCTTGAAAGACGAGCGAGAGCGTCCTTCCGGGTGCATTGCACTGAGTCGAGTGCTCGCTCGGGACTTTGCTCCCGGGGCCAAGGCAAGAGGGCGTGCTTGCCCGCAGAACTGAGAACACGCTGTTGGGCAGAGCTGCAACTGACCGCCGGAGTTCAGCTGTCGCCGGACGGCAGAAGGCGAAGAACGAAGCCGCTTGCGAGCGGCGCAGTGCAGCGAAGAGCTCTCCGAATTCGCCGCTAGCTCCACGGTCCTTCTCAGCTGCGAGTAGCAGCGCTCGCAGTACACGGAGCTTCGCAAGGCCCGAAGACCCGGAGGGAAGTTTCGCACACGAAAATGTGCCAGGACAGAGACGTGTTCTACGTTGTCCCTTCTCGTCATGCAGTTTGTGCCTCTGCTGCTTCTGCTGTTAGGACTCGCTCCTTGAAAGACGAGCGAGAGCGTCCTTCCGGGTGCATTGCACTGAGTCGAGTGCTCGCTCGGGACTTTGCTCCCGGGGCCAAGGCAAGAGGGCGTGCTTGCCCGCAGAACTGAGAACACGCTGTTGGGCAGAGCTGCAACTGACCGCCGGAGTTCAGCTGTCGCCGGACGGCAGAAGGCGAAGAACGAAGCCGCTTGCGAGCGGCGCAGTGCAGCGAAGAGCTCTCCGAATTCGCCGCTAGCTCCACGGTCCTTCTCAGCTGCGAGTAGCAGCGCTCGCAGTACACGGAGCTTCGCGAGGCCCGAAGACCCGGAGGGAAGTTTCGCACACGAAAATGTGCCAGGACAGAGACGTGTTCTACGTTGTCCCTTCTCGTCATGCAGTTTGTGCCTCTGCTGCTTCTGCTGTTAGGACTCGCTCCTTGAAAGACGAGCGAGAGCGTCCTTCCGGGTGCATTGCACTGAGTCGAGTGCTCGCTCGGGACTTTGCTCCCGGGGCCAAGGCAAGAGGGCGTGCTTGCCCGCAGAACTGAGAACACGCTGTTGGGCAGAGCTGCAACTGACCGCCGGAGTTCAGCTGTCGCCGGACGGCAGAAGGCGAAGAACGAAGCCGCTTGCGAGCGGCGCAGTGCAGCGAAGAGCTCTCCGAATTCGCCGCTAGCTCCACGGTCCTTCTCAGCTGCGAGTAGCAGCGCTCGCAGTACACGGAGCTTCGCGAGGCCCGAAGACCCGGAGGGAAGCTTCGCACACGAAAATGTGCCAGGACAGAGACGTGTTCTACGTTGTCCCTTCTCGTCATGCAGTTTGTGCCTCTGCTGCTTCTGCTGTTAGGACTCGCTCCTTGAAAGACGAGCGAGAGCGTCCTTCCGGGTGCATTGCACTGAGTCGAGTGCTCGCTCGGGACTTTGCTCCCGGGGCCAAGGCAAGAGGGCGTGCTTGCCCGCAGAACTGAGAACACGCTGTTGGGCAGAGCTGCAACTGACCGCCGGAGTTCAGCTGTCGCCGGACGGCAGAAGGCGAAGAACGAAGCCGCTTGCGAGCGGCGCAGTGCAGCGAAGAGCTCTCCGAATTCGCCGCTAGCTCCACGGTCCTTCTCAGCTGCGAGTAGCAGCGCTCGCAGTACACGGAGCTTCGCGAGGCCCGAAGACCCGGAGGGAAGTATCGCACACGCAAATGTGCCAGGACAGAGACGTGTTCTACGTTGTCCCTTCTCGTCATGCAGTTTGTGCCTCTGCTGCTTCTGCTGTTAGGACTCGCTCCTTGAAAGACGAGCGAGAGCGTCCTTCCGGGTGCATTGCACTGAGTCGAGTGCTCGCTCGGGACTTTGCTCCCGGGGCCAAGGCAAGAGGGCGTGCTTGCCCGCAGAACTGAGAACACGCTGTTGGGCAGAGCTGCAACTGACCGCCGGAGTTCAGCTCTCGCCGGACGGCAGAAGGCGAAGAACGAAGCCGCTTGCGAGCGGCGCAGTGCAGCGAAGAGCTCTCCGAATTCGCCGCTAGCTCCACGGTCCTTCTCAGCTGCGAGTAGCAGCGCTCGCAGTACACGGAGCTTCGCGAGGCCCGAAGACCCGGAGGGAAGCATCGCACACGCAAATGTGCCAGGGCAGAGACGTGTTCTACGTTGTCCCTTCTCGTCATGCAGTTTGTGCCTCTGCTGCTTCTGCTGTTAGGAATCGCTCCTTGAAAGGCGAGCGAGAGCGTCCTTCCGGGTGCATTGCACTGAGTCGAGTGCTCGCTCGGGACTTTGCTCCCGGGGCCAAGGCAAGAGGGCGTGCTTGCCCGCAGAACTGAGAACACGCTGTTGGGCAGAGCTGCAACTGACCGCCGGAGTTCAGCTCTCGCCGGACGGCAGAAGGCGAAGAACGAAGCCGCTTGCGAGCGGCGCAGTGCAGCGAAGAGCTCTCCGAATTCGCCGCTAGCTCCACGGTCCTTCTCAGCTGCGAGTAGCAGCGCTCGCAGTACACGGAGCTTCGCAAGGCCCGAAGACCCGGAGGGAAGCATCGCACACGCAAATGTGCCAGGGCAGAGACGTGTTCTACGTTGTCCCTTCTCGTCATGCAGTTTGTGCCTCTGCTGCTTCTGCTGTTAGGACTCGCTCCTTGAAAGACGAGCGAGAGCGTCCTTCCGGGTGCATTGCACTGAGTCGAGTGCTCGCTCGTGACTTTGCACTCGGGGCCAAGGCAAGAGGGCGTGCTTGCCCGCAGAACTGAGAACACGCTGTTGGGCAGAGCTGCAACTGACCGCCGGAGTTCAGCTCTCGCCGGACGGCAGAAGGCGAAGAACGAAGCCGCTTGCGAGCGGCGCAGTGCAGCGAAGAGCTCTCCGAATTCGCCGCTAGCTCCACGGTCCTTCTGAGCTGCGAGTAGCAGCGCTCGCAGTACACGGAGCTTCGCGAGGCCCGAAGACCCGGAGGGAAGTATCGCACACGAAAATGTGCCAAGACAGAGACGTGTTCTACGTTGTCCCTTCTCGTCATGCAGTTTGTGCCTCTGCTGCTTCTGCTGTTAGGACTCGCTCCTTGAAAGACGAGCGAGAGCGTCCTTCCGGGTGCATTGCACTGAGTCGAGTGCTCGCTCGGGACTTTGCTCCCGGGGCCAAGGCAAGAGGGCGTGCTTGCCCGCAGAACTGAGAACACGCTGTTGGGCAGAGCTGCAACTGACCGCCGGAGTTCAGCTCTCGCCGGACGGCAGAAGGCGAAGAACGAAGCCGCTTGCGAGCGGCGCAGTGCAGCGAAGAGCTCTCCGAATTCGCCGCTAGCTCCACGGTCCTTCTCAGCTGCGAGTAGCAGCGCTCGCAGTACACGGAGCTTCGCGAGGCCCGAAGACCCGGAGGGAAGTATCGCACACGAAAATGTGCCAGGACAGAGACGTGTTCTACGTTGTCCCTTCTCGTCATGCAGTTTGTGCCTCTGCTGCTTCTGCTGTTAGGACTCGCTCCTTGAAAGACGAGCGAGAGCGTCCTTCCGGGTGCATTGCACTGAGTCGAGTGCTCGCTCGGGACTTTGCTCCCGGGGCCAAGGCAAGAGGGCGTGCTTGCCCGCAGAACTGAGAACACGCTGTTGGGCAGAGCTGCAACTGACCGCCGGAGTTCAGCTGTCGCCGGACGGCAGAAGGCGAAGAACGAAGCCGCTTGCGAGCGGCGCAGTGCAGCGAAGAGCTCTCCGAATTCGCCGCTAGCTCCACGGTCCTTCTCAGCTGCGAGTAGCAGCGCTCGCAGTACACGGAGCTTCGCGAGGCCCGAAGACCCGGAGGGAAGTTTCGCACACGCAAATGTGCCAGGACAGAGACGTGTTCTACGTTGTCCCTTCTCGTCATGCAGTTTGTGCCTCTGCTGCTTCTGCTGTTAGGACTCGCTCCTTGAAAGACGAGCGAGAGCGTCCTTCCGGGTGCATTGCACTGAGTCGAGTACTCGCTCGGGACTTTGCTCCCGGGGCCAAGGCAAGAGGGCGTGCTTGCCCGCAGAACTGAGAACACGCTGTTGGGCAGAGCTGCAACTGACCGCCGGAGTTCAGCTGTCGCCGGACGGCAGAAGGCGAAGAACGAAGCCGCTTGCGAGCGGCGCAGTGCAGCGAAGAGCTCTCCGAATTCGCCGCTAGCTCCACGGTCCTTCTCAGCTGCGAGTAGCAGCGCTCGCAGTACACGGAGCTTCGCGAGGCCCGAAGACCCGGAGGGAAGTATCGCACACGAAAATGTGCCAGGACAGAGACGTGTTCTACGTTGTCCCTTCTCGTCATGCAGTTTGTGCCTCTGCTGCTTCTGCTGTTAGGACTCGCTCCTTGAAAGACGAGCGAGAGCGTCCTTCCGGGTGCATTGCACTGAGTCGAGTGCTCGCTCGGGACTTTGCTCCCGGGGCCAAGGCAAGAGGGCGTGCTTGCCCGCATAACTGAGAACACGCTGTTGGGCAGAGCTGCAACTGACCGCCGGAGTTCAGCTCTCGCCGACGGCAGAAGGCGAAGAACGAAGCCGCTTGCGAGCGGCGCAGTGCAGCGAAGAGCTCTCCGAATTCGCCGCTAGCTCCACGGTCCTTCTCAGCTGCGAGTAGCAGCGCTCGCAGTACACGGAGCTTCGCGAGGCCCGAAGACCCGGAGGGAAGTATCGCACACGCAAATGTGCCAGGACAGAGACGTGTTCTACGTTGTCCCTTCTCGTCATGCAGTTTGTGCCTCTGCTGCTTCTGCTGTTAGGACTCGCTCCTTGAAAGACGAGCGAGAGCGTCCTTCCGGGTGCATTGCACTGAGTCGAGTACTCGCTCGGGGACTTTGCTCCCGGGGCCAAGGCAAGAGGGCGTGCTTGCCCGCAGAACTGAGAACACGCTGTTGGGCAGAGCTGCAACTGACCGCCGGAGTTCAGCTGTCGCCGGACGGCAGAAGGCGAAGAACGAAGCCGCTTGCGAGCGGCGCAGTGCAGCGAAGAGCTCTCCGAATTCGCCGCTAGCTCCACGGTCCTTCTCAGCTGCGAGTAGCAGCGCTCGCAGTACACGGAGCTTCGCGAGGCCCGAAGACCCGGAGGGAAGTTTCGCACACGAAAATGTGCCAGGACAGAGACGTGTTCTACGTTGTCCCTTCTCGTCATGCAGTTTGTGCCTCTGCTGCTTCTGCTGTTAGGACTCGCTCCTTGAAAGACGAGCGAGAGCGTCCTTCCGGGTGCATTGCACTGAGTCGAGTGCTCGCTCGGGACTTTGCTCCCGGGGCCAAGGCAAGAGGGCGTGCTTGCCCGCAGAACTGAGAACACGCTGTTGGGCAGAGCTGCAACTGACCGCCGGAGTTCAGCTCTCGCCGGACGGCAGAAGGCGAAGAACGAAGCCGCTTGCGAGCGGCGCAGTGCAGCGAAGAGCTCTCCGAATTCGCCGCTAGCTCCACGGTCCTTCTCAGCTGCGAGTAGCAGCGCTCGCAGTACACGGAGCTTCGCGAGGCCCGAAGACCCGGAGGGAAGTTTCGCACACGAAAATGTGCCAGGACAGAGACGTGTTCTACGTTGTCCCTTCTCGTCATGCAGTTTGTGCCTCTGCTGCTTCTGCTGTTAGGACTCGCTCCTTGAAAGACGAGCGAGAGCGTCCTTCGGGTGCATTGCACTGAGTCGAGTGCTCGCTCGGGACTTTGCTCCCGGGGCCAAGGCAAGAGGGCGTGCTTGCCCGCAGAACTGAGAACACGCTGTTGGGCAGAGCTGCAACTGACCGCCGGAGTTCAGCTCTCGCCGGACGGCAGAAGGCGAAGAACGAAGCCGCTTGCGAGCGGCGCAGTGCAGCGAAGAGCTCTCCGAATTCGCCGCTAGCTCCACGGTCCTTCTCAGCTGCGAGTAGCAGCGCTCGCAGTACACGGAGCTTCGCGAGGCCCGAAGACCCGGAGGGAAGTTTCGCACACGAAAATGTGCCAGGACAGAGACGTGTTCTACGTTGTCCCTTCTCGTCATGCAGTTTGTGCCTCTGCTGCTTCTGCTGTTAGGACTCGCTCCTTGAAAGACGAGCGAGAGCGTCCTTCCGGGTGCATTGCACTGAGTCGAGTGCTCGCTCGGGACTTTGCTCCCGGGGCCAAGGCAAGAGGGCGTGCTTGCCCGCAGAACTGAGAACACGCTGTTGGGCAGAGCTGCAACTGACCGCCGGAGTTCAGCTCTCGCCGGACGGCAGAAGGCGAAGAACGAAGCCGCTTGCGAGCGGCGCAGTGCAGCGAAGAGCTCTCCGAATTCGCCGCTAGCTCCACGGTCCTTCTCAGCTGCGAGTAGCAGCGCTCGCAGTACACGGAGCTTCGCGAGGCCCGAAGACCCGGAGGGAAGTTTCGCACACGAAAATGTGCCAGGACAGAGACGTGTTCTACGTTGTCCCTTCTCGTCATGCAGTTTGTGCCTCTGCTGCTTCTGCTGTTAGGACTCGCTCCTTGAAAGACGAGCGAGAGCGTCCTTCCGGGTGCATTGCACTGAGTCGAGTGCTCGCTCGGGACTTTGCTCCCGGGGCCAAGGCAAGAGGGCGTGCTTGCCCGCAGAACTGAGAACACGCTGTTGGGCAGAGCTGCAACTGACCGCCGGAGTTCAGCTCTCGCCGGACGGCAGAAGGCGAAGAACGAAGCCGCTTGCGAGCGGCGCAGTGCAGCGAAGAGCTCTCCGAATTCGCCGCTAGCTCCACGGTCCTTCTCAGCTGCGAGTAGCAGCGCTCGCAGTACACGGAGCTTCGCGAGGCCCGAAGACCCGGAGGGAAGTTTCGCACACGGAAAATGTGCCAGGACAGAGACGTGTTCTACGTTGTCCCTTCTCGTCATGCAGTTTGTGCCTCTGCTGCTTCTGCTGTTAGGACTCGCTCCTTGAAAGACGAGCGAGAGCGTCCTTCGGGTGCATTGCACTGAGTCGAGTGCTCGCTCGGGACTTTGCTCCCGGGGCCAAGGCAAGAGGGCGTGCTTGCCCGCAGAACTGAGAACACGCTGTTGGGCAGAGCTGCAACTGACCGCCGGAGTTCAGCTCTCGCCGGACGGCAGAAGGCGAAGAACGAAGCCGCTTGCGAGCGGCGCAGTGCAGCGAAGAGCTCTCCGAATTCGCCGCTAGCTCCACGGTCCTTCTCAGCTGCGAGTAGCAGCGCTCGCAGTACACGGAGCTTCGCGAGGCCCGAAGACCCGGAGGGAAGTTTCGCACACGAAAATGTGCCAGGACAGAGACGTGTTCTACGTTGTCCCTTCTCGTCATGCAGTTTGTGCCTCTGCTGCTTCTGCTGTTAGGACTCGCTCCTTGAAAGACGAGCGAGAGCGTCCTTCCGGGTGCATTGCACTGAGTCGAGTGCTCGCTCGGGACTTTGCTCCCGGGGCCAAGGCAAGAGGGCGTGCTTGCCCGCAGAACTGAGAACACGCTGTTGGGCAGAGCTGCAACTGACCGCCGGAGTTCAGCTCTCGCCGGACGGCAGAAGGCGAAGAACGAAGCCGCTTGCGAGCGGCGCAGTGCAGCGAAGAGCTCTCCGAATTCGCCGCTAGCTCCACGGTCCTTCTCAGCTGCGAGTAGCAGCGCTCGCAGTACACGGAGCTTCGCGAGGCCCGAAGACCCGGAGGGAAGTATCGCACACGCAAATGTGCCAGGACAGAGACGTGTTCTACGTTGTCCCTTCTCGTCATGCAGTTTGTGCCTCTGCTGCTTCTGCTGTTAGGACTCGCTCCTTGAAAGACGAGCGAGAGCGTCCTTCCGGGTGCATTGCACTGAGTCGAGTGCTCGCTCGGGACTTTGCTCCCGGGGCCAAGGCAAGAGGGCGTGCTTGCCCGCAGAACTGAGAACACGCTGTTGGGCAGAGCTGCAACTGACCGCCGGAGTTCAGCTGTCGCCGGACGGCAGAAGGCGAAGAACGAAGCCGCTTGCGAGCGGCGCAGTGCAGCGAAGAGCTCTCCGAATTCGCCGCTAGCTCCACGGTCCTTCTCAGCTGCGAGTAGCAGCGCTCGCAGTACACGGAGCTTCGCGAGGCCCGAAGACCCGGAGGGAAGTTTCGCACACGCAAATGTGCCAGGACAGAGACGTGTTCTACGTTGTCCCTTCTCGTCATGCAGTTTGTGCCTCTGCTGCTTCTGCTGTTAGGACTCGCTCCTTGAAAGACGAGCGAGAGCGTCCTTCCGGGTGCATTGCACTGAGTCGAGTGCTCGCTCGGGACTTTGCTCCCGGGGCCAAGGCAAGAGGGCGTGCTTGCCCGCAGAACTGAGAACACGCTGTTGGGCAGAGCTGCAACTGACCGCCGGAGTTCAGCTGTCGCCGGACGGCAGAAGGCGAAGAACGAAGCCGCTTGCGAGCGGCGCAGTGCAGCGAAGAGCTCTCCGAATTCGCCGCTAGCTCCACGGTCCTTCTCAGCTGCGAGTAGCAGCGCTCGCAGTACACGGAGCTTCGCAAGGCCCGAAGACCCGGAGGGAAGTTTCGCACACGCAAATGTGCCAGGACAGAGACGTGTTCTACGTTGTCCCTTCTCGTCATGCAGTTTGTGCCTCTGCTGCTTCTGCTGTTAGGACTCGCTCCTTGAAAGACGAGCGAGAGCGTCCTTCCGGGTGCATTGCACTGAGTCGAGTGCTCGCTCGGGACTTTGCTCCCGGGGCCAAGGCAAGAGGGCGTGCTTGCCCGCAGAACTGAGAACACGCTGTTGGGCAGAGCTGCAACTGACCGCCGGAGTTCAGCTGTCGCCGGACGGCAGAAGGCGAAGAACGAAGCCGCTTGCGAGCGGCGCAGTGCAGCGAAGAGCTCTCCGAATTCGCCGCTAGCTCCACGGTCCTTCTCAGCTGCGAGTAGCAGCGCTCGCAGTACACGGAGCTTCGCAAGGCCCGAAGACCCGGAGGGAAGCTTCGCACACGAAAATGTGCCAGGACAGAGACGTGTTCTACGTTGTCCCTTCTCGTCATGCAGTTTGTGCCTCTGCTGCTTCTGCTGTTAGGACTCGCTCCTTGAAAGACGAGCGAGAGCGTCCTTCCGGGTGCATTGCACTGAGTCGAGTGCTCGCTCGGGACTTTGCTCCCGGGGCCAAGGCAAGAGGGCGTGCTTGCCCGCAGAACTGAGAACACGCTGTTGGGCAGAGCTGCAACTGACCGCCGGAGTTCAGCTGTCGCCGGACGGCAGAAGGCGAAGAACGAAGCCGCTTGCGAGCGGCGCAGTGCAGCGAAGAGCTCTCCGAATTCGCCGCTAGCTCCACGGTCCTTCTCAGCTGCGAGTAGCAGCGCTCGCAGTACACGGAGCTTCGCAAGGCCCGAAGACCCGGAGGGAAGCATCGCACACGCAAATGTGCCAGGACAGAGACGTGTTCTACGTTGTCCCTTCTCGTCATGCAGTTTGTGCCTCTGCTGCTTCTGCTGTTAGGACTCGCTCCTTGAAAGACGAGCGAGAGCGTCCTTCCGGGTGCATTGCACTGAGTCGAGTGCTCGCTCGGGACTTTGCTCCCGGGGCCAAGGCAAGAGGGCGTGCTTGCCCGCAGAACTGAGAACACGCTGTTGGGCAGAGCTGCAACTGACCGCCGGAGTTCAGCTGTCGCCGGACGGCAGAAGGCGAAGAACGAAGCCGCTTGCGAGCGGCGCAGTGCAGCGAAGAGCTCTCCGAATTCGCCGCTAGCTCCACGGTCCTTCTCAGCTGCGAGTAGCAGCGCTCGCAGTACACGGAGCTTCGCAAGGCCCGAAGACCCGGAGGGAAGTATCGCACACGCAAATGTGCCAGGACAGAGACGTGTTCTACGTTGTCCCTTCTCGTCATGCAGTTTGTGCCTCTGCTGCTTCTGCTGTTAGGACTCGCTCCTTGAAAGACGAGCGAGAGCGTCCTTCCGGGTGCATTGCACTGAGTCGAGTGCTCGCTCGGGACTTTGCTCCCGGGGCCAAGGCAAGAGGGCGTGCTTGCCCGCAGAACTGAGAACACGCTGTTGGGCAGAGCTGCAACTGACCGCCGGAGTTCAGCTGTCGCCGGACGGCAGAAGGCGAAGAACGAAGCCGCTTGCGAGCGGCGCAGTGCAGCGAAGAGCTCTCCGAATTCGCCGCTAGCTCCACGGTCCTTCTCAGCTGCGAGTAGCAGCGCTCGCAGTACACGGAGCTTCGCAAGGCCCGAAGACCCGGAGGGAAGCATCGCACACGCAAATGTGCCAGGGCAGAGACGTGTTCTACGTTGTCCCTTCTCGTCATGCAGTTTGTGCCTCTGCTGCTTCTGCTGTTAGGAATCGCTCCTTGAAAGGCGAGCGAGAGCGTCCTTCCGGGTGCATTGCACTGAGTCGAGTGCTCGCTCGGGACTTTGCTCCCGGGGCCAAGGCAAGAGGGCGTGCTTGCCCGCAGAACTGAGAACACGCTGTTGGGCAGAGCTGCAACTGACCGCCGGAGTTCAGCTCTCGCCGGACGGCAGAAGGCGAAGAACGAAGCCGCTTGCGAGCGGCGCAGTGCAGCGAAGAGCTCTCCGAATTCGCCGCTAGCTCCACGGTCCTTCTCAGCTGCGAGTAGCAGCGCTCGCAGTACACGGAGCTTCGCAAGGCCCGAAGACCCGGAGGGAAGCATCGCACACGCAAATGTGCCAGGGCAGAGACGTGTTCTACGTTGTCCCTTCTCGTCATGCAGTTTGTGCCTCTGCTGCTTCTGCTGTTAGGACTCGCTCCTTGAAAGACGAGCGAGAGCGTCCTTCCGGGTGCATTGCACTGAGTCGAGTGCTCGCTCGTGACTTTGCACTCGGGGCCAAGGCAAGAGGGCGTGCTTGCCCGCAGAACTGAGAACACGCTGTTGGGCAGAGCTGCAACTGACCGCCGGAGTTCAGCTGTCGCCGGACGGCAGAAGGCGAAGAACGAAGCCGCTTGCGAGCGGCGCAGTGCAGCGAAGAGC
The DNA here is from genome assembly GCF_052056855.1 of Sturnus vulgaris. Taxonomy (NCBI): domain Eukaryota; kingdom Metazoa; phylum Chordata; class Aves; order Passeriformes; family Sturnidae; genus Sturnus; species Sturnus vulgaris. Next base: position 53,640 of record NW_028276360.1, read on the forward strand.
TCTCCGAATTCGCCGCTAGCTCCACGGTCCTTCTCAGCTGCGAGTAGCAGCGCTCGCAGTACACGGAGCTTCGCAAGGCCCGAAGACCCGGAGGGAAGCATCGCACACGCAAATGTGCCAGGACAGAGACGTGTTCTACGTTGTCCCTTCTCGTCATGCAGTTTGTGCCTCTGCTGCTTCTGCTGTTAGGACTCGCTCCTTGAAAGACGAGCGAGAGCGTCCTTCCGGGTGCATTGCACTGAGTCGAGTGCTCGCTCGGGACTTTGCTCCCGGGGCCAAGGCAAGAGGGCGTGCTTGCCCGCAGAACTGAGAACACGCTGTTGGGCAGAGCTGCAACTGACCGCCGGAGTTCAGCTGTCGCCGGACGGCAGAAGGCGAAGAACGAAGCCGCTTGCGAGCGGCGCAGTGCAGCGAAGAGCTCTCCGAATTCGCCGCTAGCTCCACGGTCCTTCTCAGCTGCGAGTAGCAGCGCTCGCAGTACACGGAGCTTCGCGAGGCCCGAAGACCCGGAGGGAAGTATCGCACACGCAAATGTGCCAGGACAGAGACGTGTTCTACGTTGTCCCTTCTCGTCATGCAGTTTGTGCCTCTGCTGCTTCTGCTGTTAGGACTCGCTCCTTGAAAGACGAGCGAGAGCGTCCTTCCGGGTGCATTGCACTGAGTCGAGTGCTCGCTCGGGACTTTGCTCCCGGGGCCAAGGCAAGAGGGCGTGCTTGCCCGCAGAACTGAGAACACGCTGTTGGGCAGAGCTGCAACTGACCGCCGGAGTTCAGCTCTCGCCGGACGGCAGAAGGCGAAGAACGAAGCCGCTTGCGAGCGGCGCAGTGCAGCGAAGAGCTCTCCGAATTCGCCGCTAGCTCCACGGTCCTTCTCAGCTGCGAGTAGCAGCGCTCGCAGTACACGGAGCTTCGCAAGGCCCGAAGACCCGGAGGGAAGCATCGCACACGCAAATGTGCCAGGGCAGAGACGTGTTCTACGTTGTCCCTTCTCGTCATGCAGTTTGTGCCTCTGCTGCTTCTGCTGTTAGGAATCGCTCCTTGAAAGGCGAGCGAGAGCGTCCTTCCGGGTGCATTGCACTGAGTCGAGTGCTCGCTCGGGACTTTGCTCCCGGGGCCAAGGCAAGAGGGCGTGCTTGCCCGCAGAACTGAGAACACGCTGTTGGGCAGAGCTGCAACTGACCGCCGGAGTTCAGCTCTCGCCGGACGGCAGAAGGCGAAGAACGAAGCCGCTTGCGAGCGGCGCAGTGCAGCGAAGAGCTCTCCGAATTCGCCGCTAGCTCCACGGTCCTTCTCAGCTGCGAGTAGCAGCGCTCGCAGTACACGGAGCTTCGCAAGGCCCGAAGACCCGGAGGGAAGCATCGCACACGCAAATGTGCCAGGGCAGAGACGTGTTCTACGTTGTCCCTTCTCGTCATGCAGTTTGTGCCTCTGCTGCTTCTGCTGTTAGGACTCGCTCCTTGAAAGACGAGCGAGAGCGTCCTTCCGGGTGCATTGCACTGAGTCGAGTGCTCGCTCGTGACTTTGCACTCGGGGCCAAGGCAAGAGGGCGTGCTTGCCCGCAGAACTGAGAACACGCTGTTGGGCAGAGCTGCAACTGACCGCCGGAGTTCAGCTCTCGCCGGACGGCAGAAGGCGAAGAACGAAGCCGCTTGCGAACGGCGCAGTGCAGCGAAGAGCTCTCCGAATTCGCCGCTAGCTCCACGGTCCTTCTCAGCTGCGAGTAGCAGCGCTCGCAGTACACGGAGCTTCGCGAGGCCCGAAGACCCGGAGGGAAGTTTCGCACACGAAAATGTGCCAGGACAGAGACGTGTTCTACGTTGTCCCTTCTCGTCATGCAGTTTGTGCCTCTGCTGCTTCTGCTGTTAGGACTCGCTCCTTGAAAGACGAGCGAGAGCGTCCTTCCGGGTGCATTGCACTGAGTCGAGTGCTCGCTCGGGACTTTGCTCCCGGGGCCAAGGCAAGAGGGCGTGCTTGCCCGCAGAACTGAGAACACGCTGTTGGGCAGAGCTGCAACTGACCGCCGGAGTTCAGCTCTCGCCGGACGGCAGAAGGCGAAGAACGAAGCCGCTTGCGAGCGGCGCAGTGCAGCGAAGAGCTCTCCGAATTCGCCGCTAGCTCCACGGTCCTTCTCAGCTGCGAGTAGCAGCGCTCGCAGTACACGGAGCTTCGCGAGGCCCGAAGACCCGGAGGGAAGTATCGCACACGAAAATGTGCCAGGACAGAGACGTGTTCTACGTTGTCCCTTCTCGTCATGCAGTTTGTGCCTCTGCTGCTTCTGCTGTTAGGACTCGCTCCTTGAAAGACGAGCGAGAGCGTCCTTCCGGGTGCATTGCACTGAGTCGAGTGCTCGCTCGGGACTTTGCTCCCGGGGCCAAGGCAAGAGGGCGTGCTTGCCCGCAGAACTGAGAACACGCTGTTGGGCAGAGCTGCAACTGACCGCCGGAGTTCAGCTCTCGCCGGACGGCAGAAGGCGAAGAACGAAGCCGCTTGCGAGCGGCGCAGTGCAGCGAAGAGCTCTCCGAATTCGCCGCTAGCTCCACGGTCCTTCTCAGCTGCGAGTAGCAGCGCTCGCAGTACACGGAGCTTCGCAAGGCCCGAAGACCCGGAGGGAAGTATCGCACACGCAAATGTGCCAGGACAGAGACGTGTTCTACGTTGTCCCTTCTCGTCATGCAGTTTGTGCCTCTGCTGCTTCTGCTGTTAGGACTCGCTCCTTGAAAGACGAGCGAGAGCGTCCTTCCGGGTGCATTGCACTGAGTCGAGTACTCGCTCGGGACTTTGCTCCCGGGGCCAAGGCAAGAGGGCGTGCTTGCCCGCAGAACTGAGAACACGCTGTTGGGCAGAGCTGCAACTGACCGCCGGAGTTCAGCTGTCGCCGGACGGCAGAAGGCGAAGAACGAAGCCGCTTGCGAGCGGCGCAGTGCAGCGAAGAGCTCTCCGAATTCGCCGCTAGCTCCACGGTCCTTCTCAGCTGCGAGTAGCAGCGCTCGCAGTACACGGAGCTTCGCGAGGCCCGAAGACCCGGAGGGAAGTTTCGCACACGAAAATGTGCCAGGACAGAGACGTGTTCTACGTTGTCCCTTCTCGTCATGCAGTTTGTGCCTCTGCTGCTTCTGCTGTTAGGACTCGCTCCTTGAAAGACGAGCGAGAGCGTCCTTCCGGGTGCATTGCACTGAGTCGAGTGCTCGCTCGGGACTTTGCTCCCGGGGCCAAGGCAAGAGGGCGTGCTTGCCCGCAGAACTGAGAACACGCTGTTGGGCAGAGCTGCAACTGACCGCCGGAGTTCAGCTGTCGCCGGACGGCAGAAGGCGAAGAACGAAGCCGCTTGCGAGCGGCGCAGTGCAGCGAAGAGCTCTCCGAATTCGCCGCTAGCTCCACGGTCCTTCTCAGCTGCGAGTAGCAGCGCTCGCAGTACACGGAGCTTCGCAAGGCCCGAAGACCCGGAGGGAAGTTTCGCACACGAAAATGTGCCAGGACAGAGACGTGTTCTACGTTGTCCCTTCTCGTCATGCAGTTTGTGCCTCTGCTGCTTCTGCTGTTAGGACTCGCTCCTTGAAAGACGAGCGAGAGCGTCCTTCCGGGTGCATTGCACTGAGTCGAGTGCTCGCTCGGGACTTTGCTCCCGGGGCCAAGGCAAGAGGGCGTGCTTGCCCGCAGAACTGAGAACACGCTGTTGGGCAGAGCTGCAACTGACCGCCGGAGTTCAGCTCTCGCCGGACGGCAGAAGGCGAAGAACGAAGCCGCTTGCGAGCGGCGCAGTGCAGCGAAGAGCTCTCCGAATTCGCCGCTAGCTCCACGGTCCTTCTCAGCTGCGAGTAGCAGCGCTCGCAGTACACGGAGCTTCGCGAGGCCCGAAGACCCGGAGGGAAGTTTCGCACACGAAAATGTGCCAGGACAGAGACGTGTTCTACGTTGTCCCTTCTCGTCATGCAGTTTGTGCCTCTGCTGCTTCTGCTGTTAGGACTCGCTCCTTGAAAGACGAGCGAGAGCGTCCTTCCGGGTGCATTGCACTGAGTCGAGTGCTCGCTCGGGACTTTGCTCCCGGGGCCAAGGCAAGAGGGCGTGCTTGCCCGCAGAACTGAGAACACGCTGTTGGGCAGAGCTGCAACTGACCGCCGGAGTTCAGCTCTCGCCGGACGGCAGAAGGCGAAGAACGAAGCCGCTTGCGAGCGGCGCAGTGCAGCGAAGAGCTCTCCGAATTCGCCGCTAGCTCCACGGTCCTTCTCAGCTGCGAGTAGCAGCGCTCGCAGTACACGGAGCTTCGCGAGGCCCGAAGACCCGGAGGGAAGTTTCGCACACGAAAATGTGCCAGGACAGAGACGTGTTCTACGTTGTCCCTTCTCGTCATGCAGTTTGTGCCTCTGCTGCTTCTGCTGTTAGGACTCGCTCCTTGAAAGACGAGCGAGAGCGTCCTTCCGGGTGCATTGCACTGAGTCGAGTGCTCGCTCGGGACTTTGCTCCCGGGGCCAAGGCAAGAGGGCGTGCTTGCCCGCAGAACTGAGAACACGCTGTTGGGCAGAGCTGCAACTGACCGCCGGAGTTCAGCTCTCGCCGGACGGCAGAAGGCGAAGAACGAAGCCGCTTGCGAGCGGCGCAGTGCAGCGAAGAGCTCTCCGAATTCGCCGCTAGCTCCACGGTCCTTCTCAGCTGCGAGTAGCAGCGCTCGCAGTACACGGAGCTTCGCGAGGCCCGAAGACCCGGAGGGAAGTTTCGCACACGAAAATGTGCCAGGACAGAGACGTGTTCTACGTTGTCCCTTCTCGTCATGCAGTTTGTGCCTCTGCTGCTTCTGCTGTTAGGACTCGCTCCTTGAAAGACGAGCGAGAGCGTCCTTCCGGGTGCATTGCACTGAGTCGAGTGCTCGCTCGGGACTTTGCTCCCGGGGCCAAGGCAAGAGGGCGTGCTTGCCCGCAGAACTGAGAACACGCTGTTGGGCAGAGCTGCAACTGACCGCCGGAGTTCAGCTCTCGCCGGACGGCAGAAGGCGAAGAACGAAGCCGCTTGCGAGCGGCGCAGTGCAGCGAAGAGCTCTCCGAATTCGCCGCTAGCTCCACGGTCCTTCTCAGCTGCGAGTAGCAGCGCTCGCAGTACACGGAGCTTCGCGAGGCCCGAAGACCCGGAGGGAAGTTTCGCACACGAAAATGTGCCAGGACAGAGACGTGTTCTACGTTGTCCCTTCTCGTCATGCAGTTTGTGCCTCTGCTGCTTCTGCTGTTAGGACTCGCTCCTTGAAAGACGAGCGAGAGCGTCCTTCCGGGTGCATTGCACTGAGTCGAGTGCTCGCTCGGGACTTTGCTCCCGGGGCCAAGGCAAGAGGGCGTGCTTGCCCGCAGAACTGAGAACACGCTGTTGGGCAGAGCTGCAACTGACCGCCGGAGTTCAGCTCTCGCCGGACGGCAGAAGGCGAAGAACGAAGCCGCTTGCGAGCGGCGCAGTGCAGCGAAGAGCTCTCCGAATTCGCCGCTAGCTCCACGGTCCTTCTCAGCTGCGAGTAGCAGCGCTCGCAGTACACGGAGCTTCGCGAGGCCCGAAGACCCGGAGGGAAGTATCGCACACGCAAATGTGCCAGGACAGAGACGTGTTCTACGTTGTCCCTTCTCGTCATGCAGTTTGTGCCTCTGCTGCTTCTGCTGTTAGGACTCGCTCCTTGAAAGACGAGCGAGAGCGTCCTTCCGGGTGCATTGCACTGAGTCGAGTGCTCGCTCGGGACTTTGCTCCCGGGGCCAAGGCAAGAGGGCGTGCTTGCCCGCAGAACTGAGAACACGCTGTTGGGCAGAGCTGCAACTGACCGCCGGAGTTCAGCTCTCGCCGGACGGCAGAAGGCGAAGAACGAAGCCGCTTGCGAGCGGCGCAGTGCAGCGAAGAGCTCTCCGAATTCGCCGCTAGCTCCACGGTCCTTCTCAGCTGCGAGTAGCAGCGCTCGCAGTACACGGAGCTTCGCGAGGCCCGAAGACCCGGAGGGAAGTATGGCACACGGAAATGTGCCAGGACAGAGACGTGTTCTACGTTGTCCCTTCTCGTCATGCAGTTTGTGCCTCTGCTGCTTCTGCTGTTAGGACTCGCTCCTTGAAAGACGAGCGAGAGCGTCCTTCCGGGTGCATTGCACTGAGTCGAGTGCTCGCTCGGGACTTTGCTCCCGGGGCCAAGGCAAGAGGGCGTGCTTGCCCGCAGAACTGAGAACACGCTGTTGGGCAGAGCTGCAACTGACCGCCGGAGTTCAGCTCTCGCCGGACGGCAGAAGGCGAAGAACGAAGCCGCTTGCGAGCGGCGCAGTGCAGCGAAGAGCTCTCCGAATTCGCCGCTAGCTCCACGGTCCTTCTCAGCTGCGAGTAGCAGCGCTCGCAGTACACGGAGCTTCGCAAGGCCCGAAGACCCGGAGGGAAGTATGGCACACGGAAATGTGCCAGGACAGAGACGTGTTCTACGTTGTCCCTTCTCGTCATGCAGTTTGTGCCTCTGCTGCTTCTGCTGTTAGGACTCGCTCCTTGAAAGACGAGCGAGAGCGTCCTTCCGGGTGCATTGCACTGAGTCGAGTGCTCGCTCGGGACTTTGCTCCCGGGGCCAAGGCAAGAGGGCGTGCTTGCCCGCAGAACTGAGAACACGCTGTTGGGCAGAGCTGCAACTGACCGCCGGAGTTCAGCTCTCGCCGGACGGCAGAAGGCGAAGAACGAAGGCGCTTGCGAGCGGCGCAGTGCAGCGAAGAGCTCTCCGAATTCGCCGCTAGCTCCACGGTCCTTCTCAGCTGCGAGTAGCAGCGCTCGCAGTACACGGAGCTTCGCAAGGCCCGAAGACCCGGAGGGAAGTATCGCACACGAAAATGTGCCAGGACAGAGACGTGTTCTACGTTGTCCCTTCTCGTCATGCAGTTTGTGCCTCTGCTGCTTCTGCTGTTAGGACTCGCTCCTTGAAAGACGAGCGAGAGCGTCCTTCCGGGTGCATTGCACTGAGTCGAGTGCTCGCTCGGGACTTTGCTCCCGGGGCCAAGGCAAGAGGGCGTGCTTGCCCGCAGAACTGAGAACACGCTGTTGGGCAGAGCTGCAACTGACCGCCGGAGTTCAGCTCTCGCCGGACGGCAGAAGGCGAAGAACGAAGGCGCTTGCGAGCGGCGCAGTGCAGCGAAGAGCTCTCCGAATTCGCCGCTAGCTCCACGGTCCTTCTCAGCTGCGAGTAGCAGCGCTCGCAGTACACGGAGCTTCGCAAGGCCCGAAGACCCGGAGGGAAGTTTCGCACACGAAAATGTGCCAGGACAGAGACGTGTTCTACGTTGTCCCTTCTCGTCATGCAGTTTGTGCCTCTGCTGCTTCTGCTGTTAGGACTCGCTCCTTGAAAGACGAGCGAGAGCGTCCTTCCGGGTGCATTGCACTGAGTCGAGTGCTCGCTCGGGACTTTGCTCCCGGGGCCAAGGCAAGAGGGCGTGCTTGCCCGCAGAACTGAGAACACGCTGTTGGGCAGAGCTGCAACTGACCGCCGGAGTTCAGCTGTCGCCGGACGGCAGAAGGCGAAGAACGAAGCCGCTTGCGAGCGGCGCAGTGCAGCGAAGAGCTCTCCGAATTCGCCGCTAGCTCCACGGTCCTTCTCAGCTGCGAGTAGCAGCGCTCGCAGTACACGGAGCTTCGCAAGGCCCGAAGACCCGGAGGGGAGTTTCGCACACGAAAATGTGCCAGGACAGAGACGTGTTCTACGTTGTCCCTTCTCGTCATGCAGTTTGTGCCTCTGCTGCTTCTGCTGTTAGGACTCGCTCCTTGAAAGACGAGCGAGAGCGTCCTTCCGGGTGCATTGCACTGAGTCGAGTGCTCGCTCGGGACTTTGCTCCCGGGGCCAAGGCAAGAGGGCGTGCTTGCCCGCAGAACTGAGAACACGCTGTTGGGCAGAGCTGCAACTGACCGCCGGAGTTCAGCTGTCGCCGGACGGCAGAAGGCGAAGAACGAAGCCGCTTGCGAGCGGCGCAGTGCAGCGAAGAGCTCTCCGAATTCGCCGCTAGCTCCACGGTCCTTCTCAGCTGCGAGTAGCAGCGCTCGCAGTACACGGAGCTTCGCAAGGCCCGAAGACCCGGAGGGAAGTATCGCACACGCAAATGTGCCAGGACAGAGACGTGTTCTACGTTGTCCCTTCTCGTCATGCAGTTTGTGCCTCTGCTGCTTCTGCTGTTAGGACTCGCTCCTTGAAAGACGAGCGAGAGCGTCCTTCCGGGTGCATTGCACTGAGTCGAGTGCTCGCTCGGGACTTTGCTCCCGGGGCCAAGGCAAGAGGGCGTGCTTGCCCGCAGAACTGAGAACACGCTGTTGGGCAGAGCTGCAACTGACCGCCGGAGTTCAGCTCTCGCCGGACGGCAGAAGGCGAAGAACGAAGCCGCTTGCGAGCGGCGCAGTGCAGCGAAGAGCTCTCCGAATTCGCCGCTAGCTCCACGGTCCTTCTCAGCTGCGAGTAGCAGCGCTCGCAGTACACGGAGCTTCGCAAGGCCCGAAGACCCGGAGGGAAGCATCGCACACGAAAATGTGCCAGGGCAGAGACGTGTTCTACGTTGTCCCTTCTCGTCATGCAGTTTGTGCCTCTGCTGCTTCTGCTGTTAGGAATCGCTCCTTGAAAGGCGAGCGAGAGCGTCCTTCCGGGTGCATTGCACTGAGTCGAGTGCTCGCTCGGGACTTTGCTCCCGGGGCCAAGGCAAGAGGGCGTGCTTGCCCGCAGAACTGAGAACACGCTGTTGGGCAGAGCTGCAACTGACCGCCGGAGTTCAGCTCTCGCCGGACGGCAGAAGGCGAAGAACGAAGCCGCTTGCGAGCGGCGCAGTGCAGCGAAGAGCTCTCCGAATTCGCCGCTAGCTCCACGGTCCTTCTCAGCTGCGAGTAGCAGCGCTCGCAGTACACGGAGCTTCGCAAGGCCCGAAGACCCGGAGGGAAGCATCGCACACGAAAATGTGCCAGGGCAGAGACGTGTTCTACGTTGTCCCTTCTCGTCATGCAGTTTGTGCCTCTGCTGCTTCTGCTGTTAGGACTCGCTCCTTGAAAGGCGAGCGAGAGCGTCCTTCCGGGTGCATTGCACTGAGTCGAGTGCTCGCTCGGGACTTTGCTCCCGGGGCCAAGGCAAGAGGGCGTGCTTGCCCGCAGAACTGAGAACACGCTGTTGGGCAGAGCTGCAACTGACCGCCGGAGTTCAGCTGTCGCCGGACGGCAGAAGGCGAAGAACGAAGCCGCTTGCGAGCGGCGCAGTGCAGCGAAGAGCTCTCCGAATTCGCCGCTAGCTCCACGGTCCTTCTCAGCTGCGAGTAGCAGCGCTCGCAGTACACGGAGCTTCGCAAGGCCCGAAGACCCGGAGGGAAGTTTCGCACACGAAAATGTGCCAGGACAGAGACGTGTTCTACGTTGTCCCTTCTCGTCATGCAGTTTGTGCCTCTGCTGCTTCTGCTGTTAGGAATCGCTCCTTGAAAGGCGAGCGAGAGCGTGCTTCCGGGTGCATTGCACTGAGTCGAGTGCTCGCTCGGGACTTTGCTCTCGGGGCCAAGGCAAGAGGGCGTGCTTGCCCGCAGAACTGAGAACACGCTGTTGGGCAGAGCTGCAACTGACCGCCGGAGTTCAGCTCTCGCCGGACGGCAGAAGGCGAAGAACGAAGCCGCTTGCGAGCGGCGCAGTGCAGCGAAGAGCTCTCCGAATTCGCCGCTAGCTCCACGGTCCTTCTCAGCTGCGAGTAGCAGCGCTCGCAGTACACGGAGCTTCGCAAGGCCCGAAGACCCGGAGGGAAGCATCGCACACGAAAATGTGCCAGGGCAGAGACGTGTTCTACGTTGTCCCTTCTCGTCATGCAGTTTGTGCCTCTGCTGCTTCTGCTGTTAGGAATCGCTCCTTGAAAGGCGAGCGAGAGCGTCCTTCCGGGTGCATTGCACTGAGTCGAGTGCTCGCTCGGGACTTTGCTCCCGGGGCCAAGGCAAGAGGGCGTGCTTGCCCGCAGAACTGAGAACACGCTGTTGGGCAGAGCTGCAACTGACCGCCGGAGTTCAGCTGTCGCCAGACGGCAGAAGGCGTAGAACGAAGCCGCTTGCGAGCGGCGCAGTGCAGCGAAGAGCTCTCCGAATTCGCCGCTAGCTCCACGGTCCTTCTCAGCTGCGAGTAGCAGCGCTCGCAGTACACGGAGCTTCGCAAGGCCCGAAGACCCGGAGGGAAGTTTCGCACACGAAAATGTGCCAGGACAGAGACGTGTTCTACGTTGTCCCTTCTCGTCATGCAGTTTGTGCCTCTGCTGCTTCTGCTGTTAGGACTCGCTCCTTGAAAGACGAGCGAGAGCGTCCTTCCGGGTGCATTGCACTGAGTCGAGTGCTCGCTCGGGACTTTGCTCCCGGGGCCAAGGCAAGAGGGCGTGCTTGCCCGCAGAACTGAGAACACGCTGTTGGGCAGAGCTGCAACTGACCGCCGGAGTTCAGCTGTCGCCGGACGGCAGAAGGCGAAGAACGAAGCCGCTTGCGAGCGGCGCAGTGCAGCGAAGAGCTCTCCGAATTCGCCGCTAGCTCCACGGTCCTTCTCAGCTGCGAGTAGCAGCGCTCGCAGTACACGGAGCTTCGCAAGGCCCGAAGACCCGGAGGGAAGTTTCGCACACGAAAATGTGCCAGGACAGAGACGTGTTCTACGTTGTCCCTTCTCGTCATGCAGTTTGTGCCTCTGCTGCTTCTGCTGTTAGGACTCGCTCCTTGAAAGACGAGCGAGAGCGTCCTTCCGGGTGCATTGCACTGAGTCGAGTGCTCGCTCGGGACTTTGCTCCCGGGGCCAAGGCAAGAGGGCGTGCTTGCCCGCAGAACTGAGAACACGCTGTTGGGCAGAGCTGCAACTGACCGCCGGAGTTCAGCTCTCGCCGGACGGCAGAAGGCGAAGAACGAAGCCGCTTGCGAGCGGCGCAGTGCAGCGAAGAGCTCTCCGAATTCGCCGCTAGCTCCACGGTCCTTCTCAGCTGCGAGTAGCAGCGCTCGCAGTACACGGAGCTTCGCAAGGCCCGAAGACCCGGAGGGAAGTTTCGCACACGAAAATGTGCCAGGACAGAGACGTGTTCTACGTTGTCCCTTCTCGTCATGCAGTTTGTGCCTCTGCTGCTTCTGCTGTTAGGAATCGCTCCTTGAAAGACGAGCGAGAGCGTCCTTCCGGGTGCATTGCACTGAGTCGAGTGCTCGCTCGGGACTTTGCTCCCGGGGCCAAGGCAAGAGGGCGTGCTTGCCCGCAGAACTGAGAACACGCTGTTGGGCAGAGCTGCAACTGACCGCCGGAGTTCAGCTGTCGCCGGACGGCAGAAGGCGAAGAACGAAGCCGCTTGCGAGCGGCGCAGTGCAGCGAAGAGCTCTCCGAATTCGCCGCTAGCTCCACGGTCCTTCTCAGCTGCGAGTAGCAGCGCTCGCAGTACACGGAGCTTCGCAAGGCCCGAAGACCCGGAGGGAAGCATCGCACACGAAAATGTGCCAGGACAGAGACGTGTTCTACGTTGTCCCTTCTCGTCATGCAGTTTGTGCCTCTGCTGCTTCTGCTGTTAGGACTCGCTCCTTGAAAGACGAGCGAGAGCGTCCTTCCGGGTGCATTGCACTGAGTCGAGTGCTCGCTCGGGACTTTGCTCCCGGGGCCAAGGCAAGAGGGCGTGCTTGCCCGCAGAACTGAGAACACGCTGTTGGGCAGAGCTGCAACTGACCGCCGGAGTTCAGCTGTCGCCGGACGGCAGAAGGCGAAGAACGAAGCCGCTTGCGAGCGGCGCAGTGCAGCGAAGAGCTCTCCGAATTCGCCGCTAGCTCCACGGTCCTTCTCAGCTGCGAGTAGCAGCGCTCGCAGTACACGGAGCTTCGCAAGGCCCGAAGACCCGGAGGGAAGCATCGCACACGCAAATGTGCCAGGACAGAGACGTGTTCTACGTTGTCCCTTCCCGTCATGCAGTTTGTGCCTCTGCTGCTTCTGCTGTTAGGACTCGCTCCTTGAAAGACGAGCGAGAGCGTCCTTCCGGGTGCATTGCACTGAGTCGAGTGCTCGCTCGGGACTTTGCTCCCGGGGCCAAGGCAAGAGGGCGTGCTTGCCCGCAGAACTGAGAACACGCTGTTGGGCAGAGCTGCAACTGACCGCCGGAGTTCAGCTGTCGCCGGACGGCAGAAGGCGAAGAACGAAGCCGCTTGCGAGCGGCGCAGTGCAGCGAAGAGCTCTCCGAATTCGCCGCTAGCTCCACGGTCCTTCTCAGCTGCGAGTAGCAGCGCTCGCAGTACACGGAGCTTCGCAAGGCCCGAAGACCCGGAGGGAAGTTTCGCACACGAAAATGTGCCAGGACAGAGACGTGTTCTACGTTGTCCCTTCTCGTCATGCAGTTTGTGCCTCTGCTGCTTCTGCTGTTAGGACTCGCTCCTTGAAAGACGAGCGAGAGCGTCCTTCCGGGTGCATTGCACTGAGTCGAGTGCTCGCTCGGGACTTTGCTCCCGGGGCCAAGGCAAGAGGGCGTGCTTGCCCGCAGAACTGAGAACACGCTGTTGGGCAGAGCTGCAACTGACCGCCGGAGTTCAGCTGTCGCCGGACGGCAGAAGGCGAAGAACGAAGCCGCTTGCGAGCGGCGCAGTGCAGCGAAGAGCTCTCCGAATTCGCCGCTAGCTCCACGGTCCTTCTCAGCTGCGAGTAGCAGCGCTCGCAGTACACGGAGCTTCGCAAGGCCCGAAGACCCGGAGGGAAGCTTCGCACACGAAAATGTGCCAGGACAGAGACGTGTTCTACGTTGTCCCTTCTCGTCATGCAGTTTGTGCCTCTGCTGCTTCTGCTGTTAGGACTCGCTCCTTGAAAGACGAGCGAGAGCGTCCTTCCGGGTGCATTGCACTGAGTCGAGTGCTCGCTCGGGACTTTGCTCCCGGGGCCAAGGCAAGAGGGCGTGCTTGCCCGCAGAACTGAGAACACGCTGTTGGGCAGAGCTGCAACTGACCGCCGGAGTTCAGCTGTCGCCGGACGGCAGAAGGCGAAGAACGAAGCCGCTTGCGAGCGGCGCAGTGCAGCGAAGAGCTCTCAGAATTCGCCGCTAGCTCCACGGTCCTTCTCAGCTGCGAGTAGCAGCGCTCGCAGTACACGGAGCTTCGCAAGGCCCGAAGACCCGGAGGGAAGCATCGCACACGCAAATGTGCCAGGACAGAGACGTGTTCTACGTTGTCCCTTCTCGTCATGCAGTTTGTGCCTCTGCTGCTTCTGCTGTTAGGACTCGCTCCTTGAAAGACGAGCGAGAGCGTCCTTCCGGGTGCATTGCACTGAGTCGAGTGCTCGCTCGGGACTTTGCTCCCGGGGCCAAGGCAAGAGGGCGTGCTTGCCCGCAGAACTGAGAACACGCTGTTGGGCAGAGCTGCAACTGACCGCCGGAGTTCAGCTGTCGCCGGACGGCAGAAGGCGAAGAACGAAGCCGCTTGCGAGCGGCGCAGTGCAGCGAAGAGCTCTCCGAATTCGCCGCTAGCTCCACGGTCCTTCTCAGCTGCGAGTAGCAGCGCTCGCAGTACACGGAGCTTCGCAAGGCCCGAAGACCCGGAGGGAAGTATCGCACACGCAAATGTGCCAGGACAGAGACGTGTTCTACGTTGTCCCTTCTCGTCATGCAGTTTGTGCCTCTGCTGCTTCTGCTGTTAGGACTCGCTCCTTGAAAGACGAGCGAGAGCGTCCTTCCGGGTGCATTGCACTGAGTCGAGTGCTCGCTCGGGACTTTGCTCCCGGGGCCAAGGCAAGAGGGCGTGCTTGCCCGCAGAACTGAGAACACGCTGTTGGGCAGAGCTGCAACTGACCGCCGGAGTTCAGCTCTCGCCGGACGGCAGAAGGCGAAGAACGAAGCCGCTTGCGAGCGGCGCAGTGCAGCGAAGAGCTCTCCGAATTCGCCGCTAGCTCCACGGTCCTTCTCAGCTGCGAGTAGCAGCGCTCGCAGTACACGGAGCTTCGCAAGGCCCGAAGACCCGGAGGGAAGCATCGCACACGCAAATGTGCCAGGGCAGAGACGTGTTCTACGTTGTCCCTTCTCGTCATGCAGTTTGTGCCTCTGCTGCTTCTGCTGTTAGGAATCGCTCCTTGAAAGGCGAGCGAGAGCGTCCTTCCGGGTGCATTGCACTGAGTCGAGTGCTCGCTCGGGACTTTGCTCCCGGGGCCAAGGCAAGAGGGCGTGCTTACCCGCAGAACTGAGAACACGCTGTTGGGCAGAGCTGCAACTGACCGCCGGAGTTCAGCTCTCGCCGGACGGCAGAAGGCGAAGAACGAAGCCGCTTGCGAGCGGCGCAGTGCAGCGAAGAGCTCTCCGAATTCGCCGCTAGCTCCACGGTCCTTCTCAGCTGCGAGTAGCAGCGCTCGCAGTACACGGAGCTTCGCAAGGCCCGAAGACCCGGAGGGAAGCATCGCACACGAAAATGTGCCAGGGCAGAGACGTGTTCTACGTTGTCCCTTCTCGTCATGCAGTTTGTGCCTCTGCTGCTTCTGCTGTTAGGAATCGCTCCTTGAAAGGCGAGCGAGAGCGTCCTTCCGGGTGCATTGCACTGAGTCGAGTGCTCGCTCGGGACTTTGCTCCCGGGGCCAAGGCAAGAGGGCGTGCTTACCCGCAGAACTGAGAACACGCTGTTGGGCAGAGCTGCAACTGACCGCCGGAGTTCAGCTCTCGCCGGACGGCAGAAGGCGAAGAACGAAGCCGCTTGCGAGCGGCGCAGTGCAGCGAAGAGCTCTCCGAATTCGCCGCTAGCTCCACGGTCCTTCTCAGCTGCGAGTAGCAGCGCTCGCAGTACACGGAGCTTCGCAAGGCCCGAAGACCCGGAGGGAAGCATCGCACACGCAAATGTGCCAGGGCAGAGACGTGTTCTACGTTGTCCCTTCTCGTCATGCAGTTTGTGCCTCTGCTGCTTCTGCTGTTAGGACTCGCTCCTTGAAAGACGAGCGAGAGCGTCCTTCCGGGTGCATTGCACTGAGTCGAGTGCTCGCTCGTGACTTTGCACTCGGGGCCAAGGCAAGAGGGCGTGCTTGCCCGCAGAACTGAGAACACGCTGTTGGGCAGAGCTGCAACTGACCGCCGGAGTTCAGCTCTCGCCGGACGGCAGAAGGCGAAGAACGAAGCCGCTTGCGAACGGCGCAGTGCAGCGAAGAGCTCTCCGAATTCGCCGCTAGCTCCACGGTCCTTCTCAGCTGCGAGTAGCAGCGCTCGCAGTACACGGAGCTTCGCAAGGCCCGAAGACCCGGAGGGAAGTTTCGCACACGAAAATGTGCCAGGACAGAGACGTGTTCTACGTTGTCCCTTCTCGTCATGCAGTTTGTGCCTCTGCTGCTTCTGCTGTTAGGACTCGCTCCTTGAAAGACGAGCGAGAGCGTCCTTCCGGGTGCATTGCACTGAGTCGAGTGCTCGCTCGGGACTTTGCTCCCGGGGCCAAGGCAAGAGGGCGTGCTTGCCCGCAGAACTGAGAACACGCTGTTGGGCAGAGCTGCAACTGACCGCCGGAGTTCAGCTCTCGCCGGACGGCAGAAGGCGAAGAACGAAGCCGCTTGCGAGCGGCGCAGTGCAGCGAAGAGCTCTCCGAATTCGCCGCTAGCTCCACGGTCCTTCTCAGCTGCGAGTAGCAGCGCTCGCAGTACACGGAGCTTCGCGAGGCCCGAAGACCCGGAGGGAAGTTTCGCACACGAAAATGTGCCAGGACAGAGACGTGTTCTACGTTGTCCCTTCTCGTCATGCAGTTTGTGCCTCTGCTGCTTCTGCTGTTAGGACTCGCTCCTTGAAAGACGAGCGAGAGCGTCCTTCCGGGTGCATTGCACTGAGTCGAGTGCTCGCTCGGGACTTTGCTCCCGGGGCCAAGGCAAGAGGGCGTGCTTGCCCGCAGAACTGAGAACACGCTGTTGGGCAGAGCTGCAACTGACCGCCGGAGTTCAGCTCTCGCCGGACGGCAGAAGGCGAAGAACGAAGCCGCTTGCGAGCGGCGCAGTGCAGCGAAGAGCTCTCCGAATTCGCCGCTAGCTCCACGGTCCTTCTCAGCTGCGAGTAGCAGCGCTCGCAGTACACGGAGCTTCGCGAGGCCCGAAGACCCGGAGGGAAGTTTCGCACACGAAAATGTGCCAGGACAGAGACGTGTTCTACGTTGTCCCTTCTCGTCATGCAGTTTGTGCCTCTGCTGCTTCTGCTGTTAGGACTCGCTCCTTGAAAGACGAGCGAGAGCGTCCTTCCGGGTGCATTGCACTGAGTCGAGTGCTCGCTCGGGACTTTGCTCCCGGGGCCAAGGCAAGAGGGCGTGCTTGCCCGCAGAACTGAGAACACGCTGTTGGGCAGAGCTGCAACTGACCGCCGGAGTTCAGCTCTCGCCGGACGGCAGAAGGCGAAGAACGAAGCCGCTTGCGAGCGGCGCAGTGCAGCGAAGAGCTCTCCGAATTCGCCGCTAGCTCCACGGTCCTTCTCAGCTGCGAGTAGCAGCGCTCGCAGTACACGGAGCTTCGCGAGGCCCGAAGACCCGGAGGGAAGTTTCGCACACGAAAATGTGCCAGGACAGAGACGTGTTCTACGTTGTCCCTTCTCGTCATGCAGTTTGTGCCTCTGCTGCTTCTGCTGTTAGGACTCGCTCCTTGAAAGACGAGCGAGAGCGTCCTTCCGGGTGCATTGCACTGAGTCGAGTGCTCGCTCGGGACTTTGCTCCCGGGGCCAAGGCAAGAGGGCGTGCTTGCCCGCAGAACTGAGAACACGCTGTTGGGCAGAGCTGCAACTGACCGCCGGAGTTCAGCTCTCGCCGGACGGCAGAAGGCGAAGAACGAAGCCGCTTGCGAGCGGCGCAGTGCAGCGAAGAGCTCTCCGAATTCGCCGCTAGCTCCACGGTCCTTCTCAGCTGCGAGTAGCAGCGCTCGCAGTACACGGAGCTTCGCAAGGCCCGAAGACCCGGAGGGAAGTATGGCACACGGAAATGTGCCAGGACAGAGACGTGTTCTACGTTGTCCCTTCTCGTCATGCAGTTTGTGCCTCTGCTGCTTCTGCTGTTAGGACTCGCTCCTTGAAAGACGAGCGAGAGCGTCCTTCCGGGTGCATTGCACTGAGTCGAGTGCTCGCTCGGGACTTTGCTCCCGGGGCCAAGGCAAGAGGGCGTGCTTGCCCGCAGAACTGAGAACACGCTGTTGGGCAGAGCTGCAACTGACCGCCGGAGTTCAGCTCTCGCCGGACGGCAGAAGGCGAAGAACGAAGGCGCTTGCGAGCGGCGCAGTGCAGCGAAGAGCTCTCCGAATTCGCCGCTAGCTCCACGGTCCTTCTCAGCTGCGAGTAGCAGCGCTCGCAGTACACGGAGCTTCGCAAGGCCCGAAGACCCGGAGGGAAGTATCGCACACGAAAATGTGCCAGGACAGAGACGTGTTCTACGTTGTCCCTTCTCGTCATGCAGTTTGTGCCTCTGCTGCTTCTGCTGTTAGGACTCGCTCCTTGAAAGACGAGCGAGAGCGTCCTTCCGGGTGCATTGCACTGAGTCGAGTGCTCGCTCGGGACTTTGCTCCCGGGGCCAAGGCAAGAGGGCGTGCTTGCCCGCAGAACTGAGAACACGCTGTTGGGCAGAGCTGCAACTGACCGCCGGAGTTCAGCTCTCGCCGGACGGCAGAAGGCGAAGAACGAAGGCGCTTGCGAGCGGCGCAGTGCAGCGAAGAGCTCTCCGAATTCGCCGCTAGCTCCACGGTCCTTCTCAGCTGCGAGTAGCAGCGCTCGCAGTACACGGAGCTTCGCAAGGCCCGAAGACCCGGAGGGAAGTTTCGCACACGAAAATGTGCCAGGACAGAGACGTGTTCTACGTTGTCCCTTCTCGTCATGCAGTTTGTGCCTCTGCTGCTTCTGCTGTTAGGACTCGCTCCTTGAAAGACGAGCGAGAGCGTCCTTCCGGGTGCATTGCACTGAGTCGAGTGCTCGCTCGGGACTTTGCTCCCGGGGCCAAGGCAAGAGGGCGTGCTTGCCCGCAGAACTGAGAACACGCTGTTGGGCAGAGCTGCAACTGACCGCCGGAGTTCAGCTCTCGCCGGACGGCAGAAGGCGAAGAACGAAGCCGCTTGCGAGCGGCGCAGTGCAGCGAAGAGCTCTCCGAATTCGCCGCTAGCTCCACGGTCCTTCTCAGCTGCGAGTAGCAGCGCTCGCAGTACACGGAGCTTCGCAAGGCCCGAAGACCCGGAGGGGAGTTTCGCACACGAAAATGTGCCAGGACAGAGACGTGTTCTACGTTGTCCCTTCTCGTCATGCAGTTTGTGCCTCTGCTGCTTCTGCTGTTAGGACTCGCTCCTTGAAAGACGAGCGAGAGCGTCCTTCCGGGTGCATTGCACTGAGTCGAGTGCTCGCTCGGGACTTTGCTCCCGGGGCCAAGGCAAGAGGGCGTGCTTGCCCGCAGAACTGAGAACACGCTGTTGGGCAGAGCTGCAACTGACCGCCGGAGTTCAGCTGTCGCCGGACGGCAGAAGGCGAAGAACGAAGCCGCTTGCGAGCGGCGCAGTGCAGCGAAGAGCTCTCCGAATTCGCCGCTAGCTCCACGGTCCTTCTCAGCTGCGAGTAGCAGCGCTCGCAGTACACGGAGCTTCGCAAGGCCCGAAGACCCGGAGGGAAGTATCGCACACGCAAATGTGCCAGGACAGAGACGTGTTCTACGTTGTCCCTTCTCGTCATGCAGTTTGTGCCTCTGCTGCTTCTGCTGTTAGGACTCGCTCCTTGAAAGACGAGCGAGAGCGTCCTTCCGGGTGCATTGCACTGAGTCGAGTGCTCGCTCGGGACTTTGCTCCCGGGGCCAAGGCAAGAGGGCGTGCTTGCCCGCAGAACTGAGAACACGCTGTTGGGCAGAGCTGCAACTGACCGCCGGAGTTCAGCTGTCGCCGGACGGCAGAAGGCGAAGAACGAAGCCGCTTGCGAGCGGCGCAGTGCAGCGAAGAGCTCTCCGAATTCGCCGCTAGCTCCACGGTCCTTCTCAGCTGCGAGTAGCAGCGCTCGCAGTACACGGAGCTTCGCAAGGCCCGAAGACCCGGAGGGAAGCATCGCACACGAAAATGTGCCAGGGCAGAGACGTGTTCTACGTTGTCCCTTCTCGTCATGCAGTTTGTGCCTCTGCTGCTTCTGCTGTTAGGAATCGCTCCTTGAAAGGCGAGCGAGAGCGTCCTTCCGGGTGCATTGCACTGAGTCGAGTGCTCGCTCGGGACTTTGCTCCCGGGGCCAAGGCAAGAGGGCGTGCTTGCCCGCAGAACTGAGAACACGCTGTTGGGCAGAGCTGCAACTGACCGCCGGAGTTCAGCTCTCGCCGGACGGCAGAAGGCGAAGAACGAAGCCGCTTGCGAGCGGCGCAGTGCAGCGAAGAGCTCTCCGAATTCGCCGCTAGCTCCACGGTCCTTCTCAGCTGCGAGTAGCAGCGCTCGCAGTACACGGAGCTTCGCAAGGCCCGAAGACCCGGAGGGAAGCATCGCACACGAAAATGTGCCAGGGCAGAGACGTGTTCTACGTTGTCCCTTCTCGTCATGCAGTTTGTGCCTCTGCTGCTTCTGCTGTTAGGACTCGCTCCTTGAAAGGCGAGCGAGAGCGTCCTTCCGGGTGCATTGCACTGAGTCGAGTGCTCGCTCGGGACTTTGCACTCGGGGCCAAGGCAAGAGGGCGTGCTTGCCCGCAGAACTGAGAACACGCTGTTGGGCAGAGCTGCAACTGACCGCCGGAGTTCAGCTGTCGCCGGACGGCAGAAGGCGAAGAACGAAGCCGCTTGCGAGCGGCGCAGTGCAGCGAAGAGCTCTCCGAATTCGCCGCTAGCTCCACGGTCCTTCTCAGCTGCGAGTAGCAGCGCTCGCAGTACACAGAGCTTCGCAAGGCCCGAAGACCCGGAGGGAAGTATCGCACACGAAAATGTGCCAGGACAGAGACGTGTTCTACGTTGTCCCTTCTCGTCATGCAGTTTGTGCCTCTGCTGCTTCTGCTGTTAGGAATCGCTCCTTGAAAGGCGAGCGAGAGCGTGCTTCCGGGTGCATTGCACTGAGTCGAGTGCTCGCTCGGGACTTTGCTCTCGGGGCCAAGGCAAGAGGGCGTGCTTGCCCGCAGAACTGAGAACACGCTGTTGGGCAGAGCTGCAACTGACCGCCGGAGTTCAGCTCTCGCCGGACGGCAGAAGGCGAAGAACGAAGCCGCTTGCGAGCGGCGCAGTGCAGCGAAGAGCTCTCCGAATTCGCCGCTAGCTCCACGGTCCTTCTCAGCTGCGAGTAGCAGCGCTCGCAGTACACGGAGCTTCGCAAGGCCCGAAGACCCGGAGGGAAGCATCGCACACGAAAATGTGCCAGGGCAGAGACGTGTTCTACGTTGTCCCTTCTCGTCATGCAGTTTGTGCCTCTGCTGCTTCTGCTGTTAGGAATCGCTCCTTGAAAGGCGAGCGAGAGCGTCCTTCCGGGTGCATTGCACTGAGTCGAGTGCTCGCTCGGGACTTTGCTCCCGGGGCCAAGGCAAGAGGGCGTGCTTGCCCGCAGAACTGAGAACACGCTGTTGGGCAGAGCTGCAACTGACCGCCGGAGTTCAGCTGTCGCCAGACGGCAGAAGGCGTAGAACGAAGCCGCTTGCGAGCGGCGCAGTGCAGCGAAGAGCTCTCCGAATTCGCCGCTAGCTCCACGGTCCTTCTCAGCTGCGAGTAGCAGCGCTCGCAGTACACGGAGCTTCGCAAGGCCCGAAGACCCGGAGGGAAGTTTCGCACACGAAAATGTGCCAGGACAGAGACGTGTTCTACGTTGTCCCTTCTCGTCATGCAGTTTGTGCCTCTGCTGCTTCTGCTGTTAGGACTCGCTCCTTGAAAGACGAGCGAGAGCGTCCTTCCGGGTGCATTGCACTGAGTCGAGTGCTCGCTCGGGACTTTGCTCCCGGGGCCAAGGCAAGAGGGCGTGCTTGCCCGCAGAACTGAGAACACGCTGTTGGGCAGAGCTGCAACTGACCGCCGGAGTTCAGCTCTCGCCGGACGGCAGAAGGCGAAGAACGAAGCCGCTTGCGAGCGGCGCAGTGCAGCGAAGAGCTCTCCGAATTCGCCGCTAGCTCCACGGTCCTTCTCAGCTGCGAGTAGCAGCGCTCGCAGTACACGGAGCTTCGCAAGGCCCGAAGACCCGGAGGGAAGTTTCGCACACGAAAATGTGCCAGGACAGAGACGTGTTCTACGTTGTCCCTTCTCGTCATGCAGTTTGTGCCTCTGCTGCTTCTGCTGTTAGGACTCGCTCCTTGAAAGACGAGCGAGAGCGTCCTTCCGGGTGCATTGCACTGAGTCGAGTGCTCGCTCGGGACTTTGCTCCCGGGGCCAAGGCAAGAGGGCGTGCTTGCCCGCAGAACTGAGAACACGCTGTTGGGCAGAGCTGCAACTGACCGCCGGAGTTCAGCTCTCGCCGGACGGCAGAAGGCGAAGAACGAAGCCGCTTGCGAGCGGCGCAGTGCAGCGAAGAGCTCTCCGAATTCGCCGCTAGCTCCACGGTCCTTCTCAGCTGCGAGTAGCAGCGCTCGCAGTACACGGAGCTTCGCAAGGCCCGAAGACCCGGAGGGAAGTTTCGCACACGAAAATGTGCCAGGACAGAGACGTGTTCTACGTTGTCCCTTCTCGTCATGCAGTTTGTGCCTCTGCTGCTTCTGCTGTTAGGAATCGCTCCTTGAAAGACGAGCGAGAGCGTCCTTCCGGGTGCATTGCACTGAGTCGAGTGCTCGCTCGGGACTTTGCTCCCGGGGCCAAGGCAAGAGGGCGTGCTTGCCCGCAGAACTGAGAACACGCTGTTGGGCAGAGCTGCAACTGACCGCCGGAGTTCAGCTGTCGCCGGACGGCAGAAGGCGAAGAACGAAGCCGCTTGCGAGCGGCGCAGTGCAGCGAAGAGCTCTCCGAATTCGCCGCTAGCTCCACGGTCCTTCTCAGCTGCGAGTAGCAGCGCTCGCAGTACACGGAGCTTCGCGAGGCCCGAAGACCCGGAGGGAAGCATCGCACACGAAAATGTGCCAGGACAGAGACGTGTTCTACGTTGTCCCTTCTCGTCATGCAGTTTGTGCCTCTGCTGCTTCTGCTGTTAGGACTCGCTCCTTGAAAGACGAGCGAGAGCGTCCTTCCGGGTGCATTGCACTGAGTCGAGTGCTCGCTCGGGACTTTGCTCCCGGGGCCAAGGCAAGAGGGCGTGCTTGCCCGCAGAACTGAGAACACGCTGTTGGGCAGAGCTGCAACTGACCGCCGGAGTTCAGCTGTCGCCGGACGGCAGAAGGCGAAGAACGAAGCCGCTTGCGAGCGGCGCAGTGCAGCGAAGAGCTCTCCGAATTCGCCGCTAGCTCCACGGTCCTTCTCAGCTGCGAGTAGCAGCGCTCGCAGTACACGGAGCTTCGCAAGGCCCGAAGACCCGGAGGGAAGCATCGCACACGCAAATGTGCCAGGACAGAGACGTGTTCTACGTTGTCCCTTCCCGTCATGCAGTTTGTGCCTCTGCTGCTTCTGCTGTTAGGACTCGCTCCTTGAAAGACGAGCGAGAGCGTCCTTCCGGGTGCATTGCACTGAGTCGAGTGCTCGCTCGGGACTTTGCTCCCGGGGCCAAGGCAAGAGGGCGTGCTTGCCCGCAGAACTGAGAACACGCTGTTGGGCAGAGCTGCAACTGACCGCCGGAGTTCAGCTGTCGCCGGACGGCAGAAGGCGAAGAACGAAGCCGCTTGCGAGCGGCGCAGTGCAGCGAAGAGCTCTCCGAATTCGCCGCTAGCTCCACGGTCCTTCTCAGCTGCGAGTAGCAGCGCTCGCAGTACACGGAGCTTCGCAAGGCCCGAAGACCCGGAGGGAAGTTTCGCACACGCAAATGTGCCAGGACAGAGACGTGTTCTACGTTGTCCCTTCTCGTCATGCAGTTTGTGCCTCTGCTGCTTCTGCTGTTAGGACTCGCTCCTTGAAAGACGAGCGAGAGCGTCCTTCCGGGTGCATTGCACTGAGTCGAGTGCTCGCTCGGGACTTTGCTCCCGGGGCCAAGGCAAGAGGGCGTGCTTGCCCGCAGAACTGAGAACACGCTGTTGGGCAGAGCTGCAACTGACCGCCGGAGTTCAGCTGTCGCCGGACGGCAGAAGGCGAAGAACGAAGCCGCTTGCGAGCGGCGCAGTGCAGCGAAGAGCTCTCCGAATTCGCCGCTAGCTCCACGGTCCTTCTCAGCTGCGAGTAGCAGCGCTCGCAGTACACGGAGCTTCGCAAGGCCCGAAGACCCGGAGGGAAGCTTCGCACACGAAAATGTGCCAGGACAGAGACGTGTTCTACGTTGTCCCTTCTCGTCATGCAGTTTGTGCCTCTGCTGCTTCTGCTGTTAGGACTCGCTCCTTGAAAGACGAGCGAGAGCGTCCTTCCGGGTGCATTGCACTGAGTCGAGTGCTCGCTCGGGACTTTGCTCCCGGGGCCAAGGCAAGAGGGCGTGCTTGCCCGCAGAACTGAGAACACGCTGTTGGGCAGAGCTGCAACTGACCGCCGGAGTTCAGCTCTCGCCGGACGGCAGAAGGCGAAGAACGAAGCCGCTTGCGAGCGGCGCAGTGCAGCGAAGAGCTCTCCGAATTCGCCGCTAGCTCCACGGTCCTTCTCAGCTGCGAGTAGCAGCGCTCGCAGTACACGGAGCTTCGCGAGGCCCGAAGACCCGGAGGGAAGTTTCGCACACGAAAATGTGCCAGGACAGAGACGTGTTCTACGTTGTCCCTTCTCGTCATGCAGTTTGTGCCTCTGCTGCTTCTGCTGTTAGGACTCGCTCCTTGAAAGACGAGCGAGAGCGTCCTTCCGGGTGCATTGCACTGAGTCGAGTGCTCGCTCGGGACTTTGCTCCCGGGGCCAAGGCAAGAGGGCGTGCTTGCCCGCAGAACTGAGAACACGCTGTTGGGCAGAGCTGCAACTGACCGCCGGAGTTCAGCTCTCGCCGGACGGCAGAAGGCGAAGAACGAAGCCGCTTGCGAGCGGCGCAGTGCAGCGAAGAGCTCTCCGAATTCGCCGCTAGCTCCACGGTCCTTCTCAGCTGCGAGTAGCAGCGCTCGCAGTACACGGAGCTTCGCGAGGCCCGAAGACCCGGAGGGAAGTTTCGCACACGAAAATGTGCCAGGACAGAGACGTGTTCTACGTTGTCCCTTCTCGTCATGCAGTTTGTGCCTCTGCTGCTTCTGCTGTTAGGACTCGCTCCTTGAAAGACGAGCGAGAGCGTCCTTCCGGGTGCATTGCACTGAGTCGAGTGCTCGCTCGGGACTTTGCTCCCGGGGCCAAGGCAAGAGGGCGTGCTTGCCCGCAGAACTGAGAACACGCTGTTGGGCAGAGCTGCAACTGACCGCCGGAGTTCAGCTCTCGCCGGACGGCAGAAGGCGAAGAACGAAGCCGCTTGCGAGCGGCGCAGTGCAGCGAAGAGCTCTCCGAATTCGCCGCTAGCTCCACGGTCCTTCTCAGCTGCGAGTAGCAGCGCTCGCAGTACACGGAGCTTCGCGAGGCCCGAAGACCCGGAGGGAAGCATCGCACACGCAAATGTGCCAGGGCAGAGACGTGTTCTACGTTGTCCCTTCTCGTCATGCAGTTTGTGCCTCTGCTGCTTCTGCTGTTAGGAATCGCTCCTTGAAAGGCGAGCGAGAGCGTCCTTCCGGGTGCATTGCACTGAGTCGAGTGCTCGCTCGGGACTTTG
This sequence comes from Sturnus vulgaris, assembly GCF_052056855.1. NCBI lineage: Eukaryota > Metazoa > Chordata > Aves > Passeriformes > Sturnidae > Sturnus > Sturnus vulgaris. The sequence goes on from NW_028276360.1 coordinate 78,208, forward strand.
CTCCCGGGGCCAAGGCAAGAGGGCGTGCTTACCCGCAGAACTGAGAACACGCTGTTGGGCAGAGCTGCAACTGACCGCCGGAGTTCAGCTCTCGCCGGACGGCAGAAGGCGAAGAACGAAGCCGCTTGCGAGCGGCGCAGTGCAGCGAAGAGCTCTCCGAATTCGCCGCTAGCTCCACGGTCCTTCTCAGCTGCGAGTAGCAGCGCTCGCAGTACACGGAGCTTCGCAAGGCCCGAAGACCCGGAGGGAAGCATCGCACACGCAAATGTGCCAGGGCAGAGACGTGTTCTACGTTGTCCCTTCTCGTCATGCAGTTTGTGCCTCTGCTGCTTCTGCTGTTAGGAATCGCTCCTTGAAAGGCGAGCGAGAGCGTCCTTCCGGGTGCATTGCACTGAGTCGAGTGCTCGCTCGGGACTTTGCTCCCGGGGCCAAGGCAAGAGGGCGTGCTTACCCGCAGAACTGAGAACACGCTGTTGGGCAGAGCTGCAACTGACCGCCGGAGTTCAGCTGTCGCCGGACGGCAGAAGGCGAAGAACGAAGCCGCTTGCGAGCGGCGCAGTGCAGCGAAGAGCTCTCCGAATTCGCCGCTAGCTCCACGGTCCTTCTCAGCTGCGAGTAGCAGCGCTCGCAGTACACGGAGCTTCGCAAGGCCCGAAGACCCGGAGGGAAGCATCGCACACGCAAATGTGCCAGGGCAGAGACGTGTTCTACGTTGTCCCTTCTCGTCATGCAGTTTGTGCCTCTGCTGCTTCTGCTGTTAGGAATCGCTCCTTGAAAGGCGAGCGAGAGCGTCCTTCCGGGTGCATTGCACTGAGTCGAGTGCTCGCTCGGGACTTTGCTCCCGGGGCCAAGGCAAGAGGGCGTGCTTACCCGCAGAACTGAGAACACGCTGTTGGGCAGAGCTGCAACTGACCGCCGGAGTTCAGCTGTCGCCGGACGGCAGAAGGCGAAGAACGAAGCCGCTTGCGAGCGGCGCAGTGCAGCGAAGAGCTCTCCGAATTCGCCGCTAGCTCCACGGTCCTTCTCAGCTGCGAGTAGCAGCGCTCGCAGTACACGGAGCTTCGCAAGGCCCGAAGACCCGGAGGGAAGCATCGCACACGCAAATGTGCCAGGGCAGAGACGTGTTCTACGTTGTCCCTTCTCGTCATGCAGTTTGTGCCTCTGCTGCTTCTGCTGTTAGGACTCGCTCCTTGAAAGACGAGCGAGAGCGTCCTTCCGGGTGCATTGCACTGAGTCGAGTGCTCGCTCGTGACTTTGCACTCGGGGCCAAGGCAAGAGGGCGTGCTTGCCCGCAGAACTGAGAACACGCTGTTGGGCAGAGCTGCAACTGACCGCCGGAGTTCAGCTCTCGCCGGACGGCAGAAGGCGAAGAACGAAGCCGCTTGCGAACGGCGCAGTGCAGCGAAGAGCTCTCCGAATTCGCCGCTAGCTCCACGGTCCTTCTCAGCTGCGAGTAGCAGCGCTCGCAGTACACGGAGCTTCGCAAGGCCCGAAGACCCGGAGGGAAGTTTCGCACACGAAAATGTGCCAGGACAGAGACGTGTTCTACGTTGTCCCTTCTCGTCATGCAGTTTGTGCCTCTGCTGCTTCTGCTGTTAGGACTCGCTCCTTGAAAGACGAGCGAGAGCGTCCTTCCGGGTGCATTGCACTGAGTCGAGTGCTCGCTCGGGACTTTGCTCCCGGGGCCAAGGCAAGAGGGCGTGCTTGCCCGCAGAACTGAGAACACGCTGTTGGGCAGAGCTGCAACTGACCGCCGGAGTTCAGCTCTCGCCGGACGGCAGAAGGCGAAGAACGAAGCCGCTTGCGAGCGGCGCAGTGCAGCGAAGAGCTCTCCGAATTCGCCGCTAGCTCCACGGTCCTTCTCAGCTGCGAGTAGCAGCGCTCGCAGTACACGGAGCTTCGCGAGGCCCGAAGACCCGGAGGGAAGTATCGCACACGAAAATGTGCCAGGACAGAGACGTGTTCTACGTTGTCCCTTCTCGTCATGCAGTTTGTGCCTCTGCTGCTTCTGCTGTTAGGACTCGCTCCTTGAAAGACGAGCGAGAGCGTCCTTCCGGGTGCATTGCACTGAGTCGAGTGCTCGCTCGGGACTTTGCTCCCGGGGCCAAGGCAAGAGGGCGTGCTTGCCCGCAGAACTGAGAACACGCTGTTGGGCAGAGCTGCAACTGACCGCCGGAGTTCAGCTCTCGCCGGACGGCAGAAGGCGAAGAACGAAGCCGCTTGCGAGCGGCGCAGTGCAGCGAAGAGCTCTCCGAATTCGCCGCTAGCTCCACGGTCCTTCTCAGCTGCGAGTAGCAGCGCTCGCAGTACACGGAGCTTCGCGAGGCCCGAAGACCCGGAGGGAAGTATCGCACACGAAAATGTGCCAGGACAGAGACGTGTTCTACGTTGTCCCTTCTCGTCATGCAGTTTGTGCCTCTGCTGCTTCTGCTGTTAGGACTCGCTCCTTGAAAGACGAGCGAGAGCGTCCTTCCGGGTGCATTGCACTGAGTCGAGTGCTCGCTCGGGACTTTGCTCCCGGGGCCAAGGCAAGAGGGCGTGCTTGCCCGCAGAACTGAGAACACGCTGTTGGGCAGAGCTGCAACTGACCGCCGGAGTTCAGCTCTCGCCGGACGGCAGAAGGCGAAGAACGAAGCCGCTTGCGAGCGGCGCAGTGCAGCGAAGAGCTCTCCGAATTCGCCGCTAGCTCCACGGTCCTTCTCAGCTGCGAGTAGCAGCGCTCGCAGTACACGGAGCTTCGCAAGGCCCGAAGACCCGGAGGGAAGTATCGCACACGCAAATGTGCCAGGACAGAGACGTGTTCTACGTTGTCCCTTCTCGTCATGCAGTTTGTGCCTCTGCTGCTTCTGCTGTTAGGACTCGCTCCTTGAAAGACGAGCGAGAGCGTCCTTCCGGGTGCATTGCACTGAGTCGAGTACTCGCTCGGGACTTTGCTCCCGGGGCCAAGGCAAGAGGGCGTGCTTGCCCGCAGAACTGAGAACACGCTGTTGGGCAGAGCTGCAACTGACCGCCGGAGTTCAGCTGTCGCCGGACGGCAGAAGGCGAAGAACGAAGCCGCTTGCGAGCGGCGCAGTGCAGCGAAGAGCTCTCCGAATTCGCCGCTAGCTCCACGGTCCTTCTCAGCTGCGAGTAGCAGCGCTCGCAGTACACGGAGCTTCGCGAGGCCCGAAGACCCGGAGGGAAGTTTCGCACACGAAAATGTGCCAGGACAGAGACGTGTTCTACGTTGTCCCTTCTCGTCATGCAGTTTGTGCCTCTGCTGCTTCTGCTGTTAGGACTCGCTCCTTGAAAGACGAGCGAGAGCGTCCTTCCGGGTGCATTGCACTGAGTCGAGTGCTCGCTCGGGACTTTGCTCCCGGGGCCAAGGCAAGAGGGCGTGCTTGCCCGCAGAACTGAGAACACGCTGTTGGGCAGAGCTGCAACTGACCGCCGGAGTTCAGCTCTCGCCGGACGGCAGAAGGCGAAGAACGAAGCCGCTTGCGAGCGGCGCAGTGCAGCGAAGAGCTCTCCGAATTCGCCGCTAGCTCCACGGTCCTTCTCAGCTGCGAGTAGCAGCGCTCGCAGTACACGGAGCTTCGCGAGGCCCGAAGACCCGGAGGGAAGTTTCGCACACGAAAATGTGCCAGGACAGAGACGTGTTCTACGTTGTCCCTTCTCGTCATGCAGTTTGTGCCTCTGCTGCTTCTGCTGTTAGGACTCGCTCCTTGAAAGACGAGCGAGAGCGTCCTTCCGGGTGCATTGCACTGAGTCGAGTGCTCGCTCGGGACTTTGCTCCCGGGGCCAAGGCAAGAGGGCGTGCTTGCCCGCAGAACTGAGAACACGCTGTTGGGCAGAGCTGCAACTGACCGCCGGAGTTCAGCTCTCGCCGGACGGCAGAAGGCGAAGAACGAAGCCGCTTGCGAGCGGCGCAGTGCAGCGAAGAGCTCTCCGAATTCGCCGCTAGCTCCACGGTCCTTCTCAGCTGCGAGTAGCAGCGCTCGCAGTACACGGAGCTTCGCGAGGCCCGAAGACCCGGAGGGAAGTTTCGCACACGAAAATGTGCCAGGACAGAGACGTGTTCTACGTTGTCCCTTCTCGTCATGCAGTTTGTGCCTCTGCTGCTTCTGCTGTTAGGACTCGCTCCTTGAAAGACGAGCGAGAGCGTCCTTCCGGGTGCATTGCACTGAGTCGAGTGCTCGCTCGGGACTTTGCTCCCGGGGCCAAGGCAAGAGGGCGTGCTTGCCCGCAGAACTGAGAACACGCTGTTGGGCAGAGCTGCAACTGACCGCCGGAGTTCAGCTCTCGCCGGACGGCAGAAGGCGAAGAACGAAGCCGCTTGCGAGCGGCGCAGTGCAGCGAAGAGCTCTCCGAATTCGCCGCTAGCTCCACGGTCCTTCTCAGCTGCGAGTAGCAGCGCTCGCAGTACACGGAGCTTCGCGAGGCCCGAAGACCCGGAGGGAAGTTTCGCACACGCAAATGTGCCAGGACAGAGACGTGTTCTACGTTGTCCCTTCTCGTCATGCAGTTTGTGCCTCTGCTGCTTCTGCTGTTAGGACTCGCTCCTTGAAAGACGAGCGAGAGCGTCCTTCCGGGTGCATTGCACTGAGTCGAGTGCTCGCTCGGGACTTTGCTCCCGGGGCCAAGGCAAGAGGGCGTGCTTGCCCGCAGAACTGAGAACACGCTGTTGGGCAGAGCTGCAACTGACCGCCGGAGTTCAGCTCTCGCCGGACGGCAGAAGGCGAAGAACGAAGCCGCTTGCGAGCGGCGCAGTGCAGCGAAGAGCTCTCCGAATTCGCCGCTAGCTCCACGGTCCTTCTCAGCTGCGAGTAGCAGCGCTCGCAGTACACGGAGCTTCGCGAGGCCCGAAGACCCGGAGGGAAGTATCGCACACGCAAATGTGCCAGGACAGAGACGTGTTCTACGTTGTCCCTTCTCGTCATGCAGTTTGTGCCTCTGCTGCTTCTGCTGTTAGGACTCGCTCCTTGAAAGACGAGCGAGAGCGTCCTTCCGGGTGCATTGCACTGAGTCGAGTGCTCGCTCGGGACTTTGCTCCCGGGGCCAAGGCAAGAGGGCGTGCTTGCCCGCAGAACTGAGAACACGCTGTTGGGCAGAGCTGCAACTGACCGCCGGAGTTCAGCTGTCGCCGGACGGCAGAAGGCGAAGAACGAAGCCGCTTGCGAGCGGCGCAGTGCAGCGAAGAGCTCTCCGAATTCGCCGCTAGCTCCACGGTCCTTCTCAGCTGCGAGTAGCAGCGCTCGCAGTACACGGAGCTTCGCGAGGCCCGAAGACCCGGAGGGAAGTATCGCACACGCAAATGTGCCAGGACAGAGACGTGTTCTACGTTGTCCCTTCTCGTCATGCAGTTTGTGCCTCTGCTGCTTCTGCTGTTAGGACTCGCTCCTTGAAAGACGAGCGAGAGCGTCCTTCCGGGTGCATTGCACTGAGTCGAGTGCTCGCTCGGGACTTTGCTCCCGGGGCCAAGGCAAGAGGGCGTGCTTGCCCGCAGAACTGAGAACACGCTGTTGGGCAGAGCTGCAACTGACCGCCGGAGTTCAGCTGTCGCCGGACGGCAGAAGGCGAAGAACGAAGCCGCTTGCGAGCGGCGCAGTGCAGCGAAGAGCTCTCCGAATTCGCCGCTAGCTCCACGGTCCTTCTCAGCTGCGAGTAGCAGCGCTCGCAGTACACGGAGCTTCGCGAGGCCCGAAGACCCGGAGGGAAGTATCGCACACGCAAATGTGCCAGGACAGAGACGTGTTCTACGTTGTCCCTTCTCGTCATGCAGTTTGTGCCTCTGCTGCTTCTGCTGTTAGGACTCGCTCCTTGAAAGACGAGCGAGAGCGTCCTTCCGGGTGCATTGCACTGAGTCGAGTGCTCGCTCGGGACTTTGCTCCCGGGGCCAAGGCAAGAGGGCGTGCTTGCCCGCAGAACTGAGAACACGCTGTTGGGCAGAGCTGCAACTGACCGCCGGAGTTCAGCTGTCGCCGGACGGCAGAAGGCGAAGAACGAAGCCGCTTGCGAGCGGCGCAGTGCAGCGAAGAGCTCTCCGAATTCGCCGCTAGCTCCACGGTCCTTCTCAGCTGCGAGTAGCAGCGCTCGCAGTACACGGAGCTTCGCAAGGCCCGAAGACCCGGAGGGAAGTTTCGCACACGAAAATGTGCCAGGACAGAGACGTGTTCTACGTTGTCCCTTCTCGTCATGCAGTTTGTGCCTCTGCTGCTTCTGCTGTTAGGACTCGCTCCTTGAAAGACGAGCGAGAGCGTCCTTCCGGGTGCATTGCACTGAGTCGAGTGCTCGCTCGGGACTTTGCTCCCGGGGCCAAGGCAAGAGGGCGTGCTTGCCCGCAGAACTGAGAACACGCTGTTGGGCAGAGCTGCAACTGACCGCCGGAGTTCAGCTGTCGCCGGACGGCAGAAGGCGAAGAACGAAGCCGCTTGCGAGCGGCGCAGTGCAGCGAAGAGCTCTCCGAATTCGCCGCTAGCTCCACGGTCCTTCTCAGCTGCGAGTAGCAGCGCTCGCAGTACACGGAGCTTCGCGAGGCCCGAAGACCCGGAGGGAAGCTTCGCACACGAAAATGTGCCAGGACAGAGACGTGTTCTACGTTGTCCCTTCTCGTCATGCAGTTTGTGCCTCTGCTGCTTCTGCTGTTAGGACTCGCTCCTTGAAAGACGAGCGAGAGCGTCCTTCCGGGTGCATTGCACTGAGTCGAGTGCTCGCTCGGGACTTTGCTCCCGGGGCCAAGGCAAGAGGGCGTGCTTGCCCGCAGAACTGAGAACACGCTGTTGGGCAGAGCTGCAACTGACCGCCGGAGTTCAGCTGTCGCCGGACGGCAGAAGGCGAAGAACGAAGCCGCTTGCGAGCGGCGCAGTGCAGCGAAGAGCTCTCCGAATTCGCCGCTAGCTCCACGGTCCTTCTCAGCTGCGAGTAGCAGCGCTCGCAGTACACGGAGCTTCGCGAGGCCCGAAGACCCGGAGGGAAGCTTCGCACACGAAAATGTGCCAGGACAGAGACGTGTTCTACGTTGTCCCTTCTCGTCATGCAGTTTGTGCCTCTGCTGCTTCTGCTGTTAGGACTCGCTCCTTGAAAGACGAGCGAGAGCGTCCTTCCGGGTGCATTGCACTGAGTCGAGTGCTCGCTCGGGACTTTGCTCCCGGGGCCAAGGCAAGAGGGCGTGCTTGCCCGCAGAACTGAGAACACGCTGTTGGGCAGAGCTGCAACTGACCGCCGGAGTTCAGCTGTCGCCGGACGGCAGAAGGCGAAGAACGAAGCCGCTTGCGAGCGGCGCAGTGCAGCGAAGAGCTCTCCGAATTCGCCGCTAGCTCCACGGTCCTTCTCAGCTGCGAGTAGCAGCGCTCGCAGTACACGGAGCTTCGCGAGGCCCGAAGACCCGGAGGGAAGTATCGCACACGCAAATGTGCCAGGACAGAGACGTGTTCTACGTTGTCCCTTCTCGTCATGCAGTTTGTGCCTCTGCTGCTTCTGCTGTTAGGACTCGCTCCTTGAAAGACGAGCGAGAGCGTCCTTCCGGGTGCATTGCACTGAGTCGAGTGCTCGCTCGGGACTTTGCTCCCGGGGCCAAGGCAAGAGGGCGTGCTTGCCCGCAGAACTGAGAACACGCTGTTGGGCAGAGCTGCAACTGACCGCCGGAGTTCAGCTGTCGCCGGACGGCAGAAGGCGAAGAACGAAGCCGCTTGCGAGCGGCGCAGTGCAGCGAAGAGCTCTCCGAATTCGCCGCTAGCTCCACGGTCCTTCTCAGCTGCGAGTAGCAGCGCTCGCAGTACACGGAGCTTCGCGAGGCCCGAAGACCCGGAGGGAAGTATCGCACACGCAAATGTGCCAGGACAGAGACGTGTTCTACGTTGTCCCTTCTCGTCATGCAGTTTGTGCCTCTGCTGCTTCTGCTGTTAGGACTCGCTCCTTGAAAGACGAGCGAGAGCGTCCTTCCGGGTGCATTGCACTGAGTCGAGTGCTCGCTCGGGACTTTGCTCCCGGGGCCAAGGCAAGAGGGCGTGCTTGCCCGCAGAACTGAGAACACGCTGTTGGGCAGAGCTGCAACTGACCGCCGGAGTTCAGCTGTCGCCGGACGGCAGAAGGCGAAGAACGAAGCCGCTTGCGAGCGGCGCAGTGCAGCGAAGAGCTCTCCGAATTCGCCGCTAGCTCCACGGTCCTTCTCAGCTGCGAGTAGCAGCGCTCGCAGTACACGGAGCTTCGCAAGGCCCGAAGACCCGGAGGGAAGTTTCGCACACGAAAATGTGCCAGGACAGAGACGTGTTCTACGTTGTCCCTTCTCGTCATGCAGTTTGTGCCTCTGCTGCTTCTGCTGTTAGGACTCGCTCCTTGAAAGACGAGCGAGAGCGTCCTTCCGGGTGCATTGCACTGAGTCGAGTGCTCGCTCGGGACTTTGCTCCCGGGGCCAAGGCAAGAGGGCGTGCTTGCCCGCAGAACTGAGAACACGCTGTTGGGCAGAGCTGCAACTGACCGCCGGAGTTCAGCTCTCGCCGGACGGCAGAAGGCGAAGAACGAAGCCGCTTGCGAGCGGCGCAGTGCAGCGAAGAGCTCTCCGAATTCGCCGCTAGCTCCACGGTCCTTCTCAGCTGCGAGTAGCAGCGCTCGCAGTACACGGAGCTTCGCGAGGCCCGAAGACCCGGAGGGAAGTTTCGCACACGAAAATGTGCCAGGACAGAGACGTGTTCTACGTTGTCCCTTCTCGTCATGCAGTTTGTGCCTCTGCTGCTTCTGCTGTTAGGACTCGCTCCTTGAAAGACGAGCGAGAGCGTCCTTCCGGGTGCATTGCACTGAGTCGAGTGCTCGCTCGGGACTTTGCTCCCGGGGCCAAGGCAAGAGGGCGTGCTTGCCCGCAGAACTGAGAACACGCTGTTGGGCAGAGCTGCAACTGACCGCCGGAGTTCAGCTCTCGCCGGACGGCAGAAGGCGAAGAACGAAGCCGCTTGCGAGCGGCGCAGTGCAGCGAAGAGCTCTCCGAATTCGCCGCTAGCTCCACGGTCCTTCTCAGCTGCGAGTAGCAGCGCTCGCAGTACACGGAGCTTCGCGAGGCCCGAAGACCCGGAGGGAAGTTTCGCACACGAAAATGTGCCAGGACAGAGACGTGTTCTACGTTGTCCCTTCTCGTCATGCAGTTTGTGCCTCTGCTGCTTCTGCTGTTAGGACTCGCTCCTTGAAAGACGAGCGAGAGCGTCCTTCCGGGTGCATTGCACTGAGTCGAGTGCTCGCTCGGGACTTTGCTCCCGGGGCCAAGGCAAGAGGGCGTGCTTGCCCGCAGAACTGAGAACACGCTGTTGGGCAGAGCTGCAACTGACCGCCGGAGTTCAGCTCTCGCCGGACGGCAGAAGGCGAAGAACGAAGCCGCTTGCGAGCGGCGCAGTGCAGCGAAGAGCTCTCCGAATTCGCCGCTAGCTCCACGGTCCTTCTCAGCTGCGAGTAGCAGCGCTCGCAGTACACGGAGCTTCGCGAGGCCCGAAGACCCGGAGGGAAGTATCGCACACGCAAATGTGCCAGGACAGAGACGTGTTCTACGTTGTCCCTTCTCGTCATGCAGTTTGTGCCTCTGCTGCTTCTGCTGTTAGGACTCGCTCCTTGAAAGACGAGCGAGAGCGTCCTTCCGGGTGCATTGCACTGAGTCGAGTGCTCGCTCGGGACTTTGCTCCCGGGGCCAAGGCAAGAGGGCGTGCTTGCCCGCAGAACTGAGAACACGCTGTTGGGCAGAGCTGCAACTGACCGCCGGAGTTCAGCTCTCGCCGGACGGCAGAAGGCGAAGAACGAAGCCGCTTGCGAGCGGCGCAGTGCAGCGAAGAGCTCTCCGAATTCGCCGCTAGCTCCACGGTCCTTCTCAGCTGCGAGTAGCAGCGCTCGCAGTACACGGAGCTTCGCGAGGCCCGAAGACCCGGAGGGAAGTATCGCACACGCAAATGTGCCAGGACAGAGACGTGTTCTACGTTGTCCCTTCTCGTCATGCAGTTTGTGCCTCTGCTGCTTCTGCTGTTAGGACTCGCTCCTTGAAAGACGAGCGAGAGCGTCCTTCCGGGTGCATTGCACTGAGTCGAGTGCTCGCTCGGGACTTTGCTCCCGGGGCCAAGGCAAGAGGGCGTGCTTGCCCGCAGAACTGAGAACACGCTGTTGGGCAGAGCTGCAACTGACCGCCGGAGTTCAGCTCTCGCCGGACGGCAGAAGGCGAAGAACGAAGCCGCTTGCGAGCGGCGCAGTGCAGCGAAGAGCTCTCCGAATTCGCCGCTAGCTCCACGGTCCTTCTCAGCTGCGAGTAGCAGCGCTCGCAGTACACGGAGCTTCGCGAGGCCCGAAGACCCGGAGGGAAGTTTCGCACACGAAAATGTGCCAGGACAGAGACGTGTTCTACGTTGTCCCTTCTCGTCATGCAGTTTGTGCCTCTGCTGCTTCTGCTGTTAGGACTCGCTCCTTGAAAGACGAGCGAGAGCGTCCTTCCGGGTGCATTGCACTGAGTCGAGTGCTCGCTCGGGACTTTGCTCCCGGGGCCAAGGCAAGAGGGCGTGCTTGCCCGCAGAACTGAGAACACGCTGTTGGGCAGAGCTGCAACTGACCGCCGGAGTTCAGCTCTCGCCGGACGGCAGAAGGCGAAGAACGAAGCCGCTTGCGAGCGGCGCAGTGCAGCGAAGAGCTCTCCGAATTCGCCGCTAGCTCCACGGTCCTTCTCAGCTGCGAGTAGCAGCGCTCGCAGTACACGGAGCTTCGCGAGGCCCGAAGACCCGGAGGGAAGTTTCGCACACGAAAATGTGCCAGGACAGAGACGTGTTCTACGTTGTCCCTTCTCGTCATGCAGTTTGTGCCTCTGCTGCTTCTGCTGTTAGGACTCGCTCCTTGAAAGACGAGCGAGAGCGTCCTTCCGGGTGCATTGCACTGAGTCGAGTGCTCGCTCGGGACTTTGCTCCCGGGGCCAAGGCAAGAGGGCGTGCTTGCCCGCAGAACTGAGAACACGCTGTTGGGCAGAGCTGCAACTGACCGCCGGAGTTCAGCTCTCGCCGGACGGCAGAAGGCGAAGAACGAAGCCGCTTGCGAGCGGCGCAGTGCAGCGAAGAGCTCTCCGAATTCGCCGCTAGCTCCACGGTCCTTCTCAGCTGCGAGTAGCAGCGCTCGCAGTACACGGAGCTTCGCGAGGCCCGAAGACCCGGAGGGAAGTTTCGCACACGAAAATGTGCCAGGACAGAGACGTGTTCTACGTTGTCCCTTCTCGTCATGCAGTTTGTGCCTCTGCTGCTTCTGCTGTTAGGACTCGCTCCTTGAAAGACGAGCGAGAGCGTCCTTCCGGGTGCATTGCACTGAGTCGAGTGCTCGCTCGGGACTTTGCTCCCGGGGCCAAGGCAAGAGGGCGTGCTTGCCCGCAGAACTGAGAACACGCTGTTGGGCAGAGCTGCAACTGACCGCCGGAGTTCAGCTCTCGCCGGACGGCAGAAGGCGAAGAACGAAGCCGCTTGCGAGCGGCGCAGTGCAGCGAAGAGCTCTCCGAATTCGCCGCTAGCTCCACGGTCCTTCTCAGCTGCGAGTAGCAGCGCTCGCAGTACACGGAGCTTCGCGAGGCCCGAAGACCCGGAGGGAAGTATCGCACACGCAAATGTGCCAGGACAGAGACGTGTTCTACGTTGTCCCTTCTCGTCATGCAGTTTGTGCCTCTGCTGCTTCTGCTGTTAGGACTCGCTCCTTGAAAGACGAGCGAGAGCGTCCTTCCGGGTGCATTGCACTGAGTCGAGTGCTCGCTCGGGACTTTGCTCCCGGGGCCAAGGCAAGAGGGCGTGCTTGCCCGCAGAACTGAGAACACGCTGTTGGGCAGAGCTGCAACTGACCGCCGGAGTTCAGCTCTCGCCGGACGGCAGAAGGCGAAGAACGAAGCCGCTTGCGAGCGGCGCAGTGCAGCGAAGAGCTCTCCGAATTCGCCGCTAGCTCCACGGTCCTTCTCAGCTGCGAGTAGCAGCGCTCGCAGTACACGGAGCTTCGCGAGGCCCGAAGACCCGGAGGGAAGTATGGCACACGGAAATGTGCCAGGACAGAGACGTGTTCTACGTTGTCCCTTCTCGTCATGCAGTTTGTGCCTCTGCTGCTTCTGCTGTTAGGACTCGCTCCTTGAAAGACGAGCGAGAGCGTCCTTCCGGGTGCATTGCACTGAGTCGAGTGCTCGCTCGGGACTTTGCTCCCGGGGCCAAGGCAAGAGGGCGTGCTTGCCCGCAGAACTGAGAACACGCTGTTGGGCAGAGCTGCAACTGACCGCCGGAGTTCAGCTCTCGCCGGACGGCAGAAGGCGAAGAACGAAGCCGCTTGCGAGCGGCGCAGTGCAGCGAAGAGCTCTCCGAATTCGCCGCTAGCTCCACGGTCCTTCTCAGCTGCGAGTAGCAGCGCTCGCAGTACACGGAGCTTCGCGAGGCCCGAAGACCCGGAGGGAAGTATCGCACACGCAAATGTGCCAGGACAGAGACGTGTTCTACGTTGTCCCTTCTCGTCATGCAGTTTGTGCCTCTGCTGCTTCTGCTGTTAGGACTCGCTCCTTGAAAGACGAGCGAGAGCGTCCTTCCGGGTGCATTGCACTGAGTCGAGTGCTCGCTCGGGACTTTGCTCCCGGGGCCAAGGCAAGAGGGCGTGCTTGCCCGCAGAACTGAGAACACGCTGTTGGGCAGAGCTGCAACTGACCGCCGGAGTTCAGCTCTCGCCGGACGGCAGAAGGCGAAGAACGAAGCCGCTTGCGAGCGGCGCAGTGCAGCGAAGAGCTCTCCGAATTCGCCGCTAGCTCCACGGTCCTTCTCAGCTGCGAGTAGCAGCGCTCGCAGTACACGGAGCTTCGCGAGGCCCGAAGACCCGGAGGGAAGTATCGCACACGCAAATGTGCCAGGACAGAGACGTGTTCTACGTTGTCCCTTCTCGTCATGCAGTTTGTGCCTCTGCTGCTTCTGCTGTTAGGACTCGCTCCTTGAAAGACGAGCGAGAGCGTCCTTCCGGGTGCATTGCACTGAGTCGAGTGCTCGCTCGGGACTTTGCTCTCGGGGCCAAGGCAAGAGGGCGTGCTTGCCCGCAGAACTGAGAACACGCTGTTGGGCAGAGCTGCAACTGACCGCCGGAGTTCAGCTCTCGCCGGACGGCAGAAGGCGAAGAACGAAGGCGCTTGCGAGCGGCGCAGTGCAGCGAAGAGCTCTCCGAATTCGCCGCTAGCTCCACGGTCCTTCTCAGCTGCGAGTAGCAGCGCTCGCAGTACACGGAGCTTCGCGAGGCCCGAAGACCCGGAGGGAAGTATGGCACACGAAAATGTGCCAGGACAGAGACGTGTTCTACGTTGTCCCTTCTCGTCATGCAGTTTGTGCCTCTGCTGCTTCTGCTGTTAGGACTTCGCTCCTTGAAAGACGAGCGAGAGCGTCCTTCCGGGTGCATTGCACTGAGTCGAGTGCTCGCTCGGGACTTTGCTCCCGGGGCCAAGGCAAGAGGGCGTGCTTGCCCGCAGAACTGAGAACACGCTGTTGGGCAGAGCTGCAACTGACCGCCGGAGTTCAGCTCTCGCCGGACGGCAGAAGGCGAAGAACGAAGCCGCTTGCGAGCGGCGCAGTGCAGCGAAGAGCTCTCCGAATTCGCCGCTAGCTCCACGGTCCTTCTCAGCTGCGAGTAGCAGCGCTCGCAGTACACGGAGCTTCGCAAGGCCCGAAGACCCGGAGGGAAGTATGGCACACGGAAATGTGCCAGGACAGAGACGTGTTCTACGTTGTCCCTTCTCGTCATGCAGTTTGTGCCTCTGCTGCTTCTGCTGTTAGGACTCGCTCCTTGAAAGACGAGCGAGAGCGTCCTTCCGGGTGCATTGCACTGAGTCGAGTGCTCGCTCGGGACTTTGCTCCCGGGGCCAAGGCAAGAGGGCGTGCTTGCCCGCAGAACTGAGAACACGCTGTTGGGCAGAGCTGCAACTGACCGCCGGAGTTCAGCTCTCGCCGGACGGCAGAAGGCGAAGAACGAAGCCGCTTGCGAGCGGCGCAGTGCAGCGAAGAGCTCTCCGAATTCGCCGCTAGCTCCACGGTCCTTCTCAGCTGCGAGTAGCAGCGCTCGCAGTACACGGAGCTTCGCAAGGCCCGAAGACCCGGAGGGAAGTTTCGCACACGAAAATGTGCCAGGACAGAGACGTGTTCTACGTTGTCCCTTCTCGTCATGCAGTTTGTGCCTCTGCTGCTTCTGCTGTTAGGACTCGCTCCTTGAAAGACGAGCGAGAGCGTCCTTCCGGGTGCATTGCACTGAGTCGAGTGCTCGCTCGGGACTTTGCTCCCGGGGCCAAGGCAAGAGGGCGTGCTTGCCCGCAGAACTGAGAACACGCTGTTGGGCAGAGCTGCAACTGACCGCCGGAGTTCAGCTCTCGCCGGACGGCAGAAGGCGAAGAACGAAGCCGCTTGCGAGCGGCGCAGTGCAGCGAAGAGCTCTCCGAATTCGCCGCTAGCTCCACGGTCCTTCTCAGCTGCGAGTAGCAGCGCTCGCAGTACACGGAGCTTCGCAAGGCCCGAAGACCCGGAGGGGAGTTTCGCACACGAAAATGTGCCAGGACAGAGACGTGTTCTACGTTGTCCCTTCTCGTCATGCAGTTTGTGCCTCTGCTGCTTCTGCTGTTAGGACTCGCTCCTTGAAAGACGAGCGAGAGCGTCCTTCCGGGTGCATTGCACTGAGTCGAGTGCTCGCTCGGGACTTTGCTCCCGGGGCCAAGGCAAGAGGGCGTGCTTGCCCGCAGAACTGAGAACACGCTGTTGGGCAGAGCTGCAACTGACCGCCGGAGTTCAGCTGTCGCCGGACGGCAGAAGGCGAAGAACGAAGCCGCTTGCGAGCGGCGCAGTGCAGCGAAGAGCTTCCGAATTCGCCGCTAGCTCCACGGTCCTTCTCAGCTGCGAGTAGCAGCGCTCGCAGTACACGGAGCTTCGCAAGGCCCGAAGACCCGGAGGGGAGTATCGCACACGCAAATGTGCCAGGACAGAGACGTGTTCTACGTTGTCCCTTCTCGTCATGCAGTTTGTGCCTCTGCTGCTTCTGCTGTTAGGACTCGCTCCTTGAAAGACGAGCGAGAGCGTCCTTCCGGGTGCATTGCACTGAGTCGAGTGCTCGCTCGGGACTTTGCTCCCGGGGCCAAGGCAAGAGGGCGTGCTTGCCCGCAGAACTGAGAACACGCTGTTGGGCAGAGCTGCAACTGACCGCCGGAGTTCAGCTGTCGCCGGACGGCAGAAGGCGAAGAACGAAGCCGCTTGCGAGCGGCGCAGTGCAGCGAAGAGCTCTCCGAATTCGCCGCTAGCTCCACGGTCCTTCTCAGCTGCGAGTAGCAGCGCTCGCAGTACACGGAGCTTCGCAAGGCCCGAAGACCCGGAGGGAAGCATCGCACACGAAAATGTGCCAGGGCAGAGACGTGTTCTACGTTGTCCCTTCTCGTCATGCAGTTTGTGCCTCTGCTGCTTCTGCTGTTAGGAATCGCTCCTTGAAAGGCGAGCGAGAGCGTCCTTCCGGGTGCATTGCACTGAGTCGAGTGCTCGCTCGGGACTTTGCTCCCGGGGCCAAGGCAAGAGGGCGTGCTTGCCCGCAGAACTGAGAACACGCTGTTGGGCAGAGCTGCAACTGACCGCCGGAGTTCAGCTCTCGCCGGACGGCAGAAGGCGAAGAACGAAGCCGCTTGCGAGCGGCGCAGTGCAGCGAAGAGCTCTCCGAATTCCGCCGCTAGCTCCACGGTCCTTCTCAGCTGCGAGTAGCAGCGCTCGCAGTACACGGAGCTTCGCAAGGCCCGAAGACCCGGAGGGAAGCATCGCACACGAAAATGTGCCAGGGCAGAGACGTGTTCTACGTTGTCCCTTCTCGTCATGCAGTTTGTGCCTCTGCTGCTTCTGCTGTTAGGACTCGCTCCTTGAAAGGCGAGCGAGAGCGTCCTTCCGGGTGCATTGCACTGAGTCGAGTGCTCGCTCGGGACTTTGCACTCGGGGCCAAGGCAAGAGGGCGTGCTTGCCCGCAGAACTGAGAACACGCTGTTGGGCAGAGCTGCAACTGACCGCCGGAGTTCAGCTGTCGCCGGACGGCAGAAGGCGAAGAACGAAGCCGCTTGCGAGCGGCGCAGTGCAGCGAAGAGCTCTCCGAATTCGCCGCTAGCTCCACGGTCCTTCTCAGCTGCGAGTAGCAGCGCTCGCAGTACACGGAGCTTCGCAAGGCCCGAAGACCCGGAGGGAAGCATCGCACACGAAAATGTGCCAGGGCAGAGACGTGTTCTACGTTGTCCCTTCTCGTCATGCAGTTTGTGCCTCTGCTGCTTCTGCTGTTAGGACTCGCTCCTTGAAAGGCGAGCGAGAGCGTCCTTCCGGGTGCATTGCACTGAGTCGAGTGCTCGCTCGGGACTTTGCACTCGGGGCCAAGGCAAGAGGGCGTGCTTGCCCGCAGAACTGAGAACACGCTGTTGGGCAGAGCTGCAACTGACCGCCGGAGTTCAGCTGTCGCCGGACGGCAGAAGGCGAAGAACGAAGCCGCTTGCGAGCGGCGCAGTGCAGCGAAGAGCTCTCCGAATTCGCCGCTAGCTCCACGGTCCTTCTCAGCTGCGAGTAGCAGCGCTCGCAGTACACGGAGCTTCGCAAGGCCCGAAGACCCGGAGGGAAGCATCGCACACGAAAATGTGCCAGGGCAGAGACGTGTTCTACGTTGTCCCTTCTCGTCATGCAGTTTGTGCCTCTGCTGCTTCTGCTGTTAGGACTCGCTCCTTGAAAGGCGAGCGAGAGCGTCCTTCCGGGTGCATTGCACTGAGTCGAGTGCTCGCTCGGGACTTTGCACTCGGGGCCAAGGCAAGAGGGCGTGCTTGCCCGCAGAACTGAGAACACGCTGTTGGGCAGAGCTGCAACTGACCGCCGGAGTTCAGCTGTCGCCGGACGGCAGAAGGCGAAGAACGAAGCCGCTTGCGAGCGGCGCAGTGCAGCGAAGAGCTCTCCGAATTCGCCGCTAGCTCCACGGTCCTTCTCAGCTGCGAGTAGCAGCGCTCGCAGTACACAGAGCTTCGCAAGGCCCGAAGACCCGGAGGGAAGCATCGCACACGAAAATGTGCCAGGACAGAGACGTGTTCTACGTTGTCCCTTCTCGTCATGCAGTTTGTGCCTCTGCTGCTTCTGCTGTTAGGAATCGCTCCTTGAAAGGCGAGCGAGAGCGTCCTTCCGGGTGCATTGCACTGAGTCGAGTGCTCGCTCGGGACTTTGCTCTCGGGGCCAAGGCAAGAGGGCGTGCTTGCCCGCAGAACTGAGAACACGCTGTTGGGCAGAGCTGCAACTGACCGCCGGAGTTCAGCTCTCGCCGGACGGCAGAAGGCGAAGAACGAAGCCGCTTGCGAGCGGCGCAGTGCAGCGAAGAGCTCTCCGAATTCGCCGCTAGCTCCACGGTCCTTCTCAGCTGCGAGTAGCAGCGCTCGCAGTACACGGAGCTTCGCAAGGCCCGAAGACCCGGAGGGAAGCATCGCACACGAAAATGTGCCAGGGCAGAGACGTGTTCTACGTTGTCCCTTCTCGTCATGCAGTTTGTGCCTCTGCTGCTTCTGCTGTTAGGACTCGCTCCTTGAAAGGCGAGCGAGAGCGTCCTTCCGGGTGCATTGCACTGAGTCGAGTGCTCGCTCGGGACTTTGCTCCCGGGGCCAAGGCAAGAGGGCGTGCTTGCCCGCAGAACTGAGAACACGCTGTTGGGCAGAGCTGCAACTGACCGCCGGAGTTCAGCTCTCGCCGGACGGCAGAAGGCGAAGAACGAAGCCGCTTGCGAGCGGCGCAGTGCAGCGAAGAGCTCTCCGAATTCGCCGCTAGCTCCACGGTCCTTCTCAGCTGCGAGTAGCAGCGCTCGCAGTACACGGAGCTTCGCAAGGCCCGAAGACCCGGAGGGAAGCATCGCACACGAAAATGTGCCAGGGCAGAGACGTGTTCTACGTTGTCCCTTCTCGTCATGCAGTTTGTGCCTCTGCTGCTTCTGCTGTTAGGAATCGCTCCTTGAAAGGCGAGCGAGAGCGTCCTTCCGGGTGCATTGCACTGAGTCGAGTGCTCGCTCGGGACTTTGCTCCCGGGGCCAAGGCAAGAGGGCGTGCTTGCCCGCAGAACTGAGAACACGCTGTTGGGCAGAGCTGCAACTGACCGCCGGAGTTCAGCTGTCGCCGGACGGCAGAAGGCGAAGAACGAAGCCGCTTGCGAGCGGCGCAGTGCAGCGAAGAGCTCTCCGAATTCGCCGCTAGCTCCACGGTCCTTCTCAGCTGCGAGTAGCAGCGCTCGCAGTACACGGAGCTTCGCAAGGCCCGAAGACCCGGAGGGAAGCATCGCACACGAAAATGTGCCAGGGCAGAGACGTGTTCTACGTTGTCCCTTCTCGTCATGCAGTTTGTGCCTCTGCTGCTTCTGCTGTTAGGAATCGCTCCTTGAAAGGCGAGCGAGAGCGTCCTTCCGGGTGCATTGCACTGAGTCGAGTGCTCGCTCGGGACTTTGCACTCGCGGCCAAGGCAAGAGGGCGTGCTCGCCCGCAGAACTGAGAACACGCTGTTGGGCAGAGCTGCAACTGACCGCCGGAGTTCAGCTCTCGCCGGACGGCAGAAGGCGAAGAACGAAGCCGCTTGCGAGCGGCGCAGTGCAGCGAAGAGCTCTCCGAATTCGCCGCTAGCTCCACGGTCCTTCTCAGCTGCGAGTAGCAGCGCTCGCAGTACACGGAGCTTCGCAAGGCCCGAAGACCCGGAGGGAAGCATCGCACACGAAAATGTGCCAGGGCAGAGACGTGTTCTACGTTGTCCCTTCTCGTCATGCAGTTTGTGCCTCTGCTGCTTCTGCTGTTAGGAATCGCTCCTTGAAAGGCGAGCGAGAGCGTCCTTCCGGGTGCATTGCACTGAGTCGAGTGCTCGCTCGGGACTTTGCACTCGCGGCCAAGGCAAGAGGGCGTGCTCGCCCGCAGAACTGAGAACACGCTGTTGGGCAGAGCTGCAACTGACCGCCGGAGTTCAGCTCTCGCCGGACGGCAGAAGGCGAAGAACGAAGCCGCTTGCGAGCGGCGCAGTGCAGCGAAGAGCTCTCCGAATTCGCCGCTAGCTCCACGGTCCTTCTCAGCTGCGAGTAGCAGCGCTCGCAGTACACGGAGCTTCGCAAGGCCCGAAGACCCGGAGGGAAGCATCGCACACGAAAATGTGCCAGGGCAGAGACGTGTTCTACGTTGTCCCTTCTCGTCATGCAGTTTGTGCCTCTGCTGCTTCTGCTGTTAGGAATCGCTCCTTGAAAGGCGAGCGAGAGCGTCCTTCCGGGTGCATTGCACTGAGTCGAGTGCTCGCTCGGGACTTTGCTCCCGGGGCCAAGGCAAGAGGGCGTGCTTGCCCGCAGAACTGAGAACACGCTGTTGGGCAGAGCTGCAACTGACCGCCGGAGTTCAGCTCTCGCCGGACGGCAGAAGGCGAAGAACGAAGCCGCTTGCGAGCGGCGCAGTGCAGCGAAGAGCTCTCCGAATTCGCCGCTAGCTCCACGGTCCTTCTCAGCTGCGAGTAGCAGCGCTCGCAGTACACGGAGCTTCGCAAGGCCCGAAGACCCGGAGGGAAGTATCGCACACGAAAATGTGCCAGGACAGAGACGTGTTCTACGTTGTCCCTTCTCGTCATGCAGTTTGTGCCTCTGCTGCTTCTGCTGTTAGGACTCGCTCCTTGAAAGACGAGCGAGAGCGTCCTTCCGGGTGCATTGCACTGAGTCGAGTGCTCGCTCGGGACTTTGCTCCCGGGGCCAAGGCAAGAGGGCGTGCTTGCCCGCAGAACTGAGAACACGCTGTTGGGCAGAGCTGCAA
This sequence comes from Sturnus vulgaris, assembly GCF_052056855.1. Taxonomy (NCBI): domain Eukaryota; kingdom Metazoa; phylum Chordata; class Aves; order Passeriformes; family Sturnidae; genus Sturnus; species Sturnus vulgaris. Next base: position 97,972 of record NW_028276360.1, read on the forward strand.
CTGACCGCCGGAGTTCAGCTGTCGCCGGACGGCAGAAGGCGAAGAACGAAGCCGCTTGCGAGCGGCGCAGTGCAGCGAAGAGCTCTCCGAATTCGCCGCTAGCTCCACGGTCCTTCTCAGCTGCGAGTAGCAGCGCTCGCAGTACACGGAGCTTCGCGAGGCCCGAAGACCCGGAGGGAAGTATCGCACACGAAAATGTGCCAGGACAGAGACGTGTTCTACGTTGTCCCTTCTCGTCATGCAGTTTGTGCCTCTGCTGCTTCTGCTGTTAGGACTCGCTCCTTGAAAGACGAGCGAGAGCGTCCTTCCGGGTGCATTGCACTGAGTCGAGTGCTCGCTCGGGACTTTGCTCCCGGGGCCAAGGCAAGAGGGCGTGCTTGCCCGCAGAACTGAGAACACGCTGTTGGGCAGAGCTGCAACTGACCGCCGGAGTTCAGCTCTCGCCGGACGGCAGAAGGCGAAGAACGAAGCCGCTTGCGAGCGGCGCAGTGCAGCGAAGAGCTCTCCGAATTCGCCGCTAGCTCCACGGTCCTTCTCAGCTGCGAGTAGCAGCGCTCGCAGTACACGGAGCTTCGCGAGGCCCGAAGACCCGGAGGGAAGTATCGCACACGAAAATGTGCCAGGACAGAGACGTGTTCTACGTTGTCCCTTCTCGTCATGCAGTTTGTGCCTCTGCTGCTTCTGCTGTTAGGACTCGCTCCTTGAAAGACGAGCGAGAGCGTCCTTCCGGGTGCATTGCACTGAGTCGAGTGCTCGCTCGGGACTTTGCTCCCGGGGCCAAGGCAAGAGGGCGTGCTTGCCCGCAGAACTGAGAACACGCTGTTGGGCAGAGCTGCAACTGACCGCCGGAGTTCAGCTGTCGCCGGACGGCAGAAGGCGAAGAACGAAGCCGCTTGCGAGCGGCGCAGTGCAGCGAAGAGCTCTCCGAATTCGCCGCTAGCTCCACGGTCCTTCTCAGCTGCGAGTAGCAGCGCTCGCAGTACACGGAGCTTCGCGAGGCCCGAAGACCCGGAGGGAAGTTTCGCACACGCAAATGTGCCAGGACAGAGACGTGTTCTACGTTGTCCCTTCTCGTCATGCAGTTTGTGCCTCTGCTGCTTCTGCTGTTAGGACTCGCTCCTTGAAAGACGAGCGAGAGCGTCCTTCCGGGTGCATTGCACTGAGTCGAGTACTCGCTCGGGACTTTGCTCCCGGGGCCAAGGCAAGAGGGCGTGCTTGCCCGCAGAACTGAGAACACGCTGTTGGGCAGAGCTGCAACTGACCGCCGGAGTTCAGCTGTCGCCGGACGGCAGAAGGCGAAGAACGAAGCCGCTTGCGAGCGGCGCAGTGCAGCGAAGAGCTCTCCGAATTCGCCGCTAGCTCCACGGTCCTTCTCAGCTGCGAGTAGCAGCGCTCGCAGTACACGGAGCTTCGCGAGGCCCGAAGACCCGGAGGGAAGTTTCGCACACGAAAATGTGCCAGGACAGAGACGTGTTCTACGTTGTCCCTTCTCGTCATGCAGTTTGTGCCTCTGCTGCTTCTGCTGTTAGGACTCGCTCCTTGAAAGACGAGCGAGAGCGTCCTTCCGGGTGCATTGCACTGAGTCGAGTGCTCGCTCGGGACTTTGCTCCCGGGGCCAAGGCAAGAGGGCGTGCTTGCCCGCAGAACTGAGAACACGCTGTTGGGCAGAGCTGCAACTGACCGCCGGAGTTCAGCTCTCGCCGGACGGCAGAAGGCGAAGAACGAAGCCGCTTGCGAGCGGCGCAGTGCAGCGAAGAGCTCTCCGAATTCGCCGCTAGCTCCACGGTCCTTCTCAGCTGCGAGTAGCAGCGCTCGCAGTACACGGAGCTTCGCGAGGCCCGAAGACCCGGAGGGAAGTTTCGCACACGAAAATGTGCCAGGACAGAGACGTGTTCTACGTTGTCCCTTCTCGTCATGCAGTTTGTGCCTCTGCTGCTTCTGCTGTTAGGACTCGCTCCTTGAAAGACGAGCGAGAGCGTCCTTCCGGGTGCATTGCACTGAGTCGAGTGCTCGCTCGGGACTTTGCTCCCGGGGCCAAGGCAAGAGGGCGTGCTTGCCCGCAGAACTGAGAACACGCTGTTGGGCAGAGCTGCAACTGACCGCCGGAGTTCAGCTCTCGCCGGACGGCAGAAGGCGAAGAACGAAGCCGCTTGCGAGCGGCGCAGTGCAGCGAAGAGCTCTCCGAATTCGCCGCTAGCTCCACGGTCCTTCTCAGCTGCGAGTAGCAGCGCTCGCAGTACACGGAGCTTCGCGAGGCCCGAAGACCCGGAGGGAAGTTTCGCACACGAAAATGTGCCAGGACAGAGACGTGTTCTACGTTGTCCCTTCTCGTCATGCAGTTTGTGCCTCTGCTGCTTCTGCTGTTAGGACTCGCTCCTTGAAAGACGAGCGAGAGCGTCCTTCCGGGTGCATTGCACTGAGTCGAGTGCTCGCTCGGGACTTTGCTCCCGGGGCCAAGGCAAGAGGGCGTGCTTGCCCGCAGAACTGAGAACACGCTGTTGGGCAGAGCTGCAACTGACCGCCGGAGTTCAGCTCTCGCCGGACGGCAGAAGGCGAAGAACGAAGCCGCTTGCGAGCGGCGCAGTGCAGCGAAGAGCTCTCCGAATTCGCCGCTAGCTCCACGGTCCTTCTCAGCTGCGAGTAGCAGCGCTCGCAGTACACGGAGCTTCGCGAGGCCCGAAGACCCGGAGGGAAGTATCGCACACGCAAATGTGCCAGGACAGAGACGTGTTCTACGTTGTCCCTTCTCGTCATGCAGTTTGTGCCTCTGCTGCTTCTGCTGTTAGGACTCGCTCCTTGAAAGACGAGCGAGAGCGTCCTTCCGGGTGCATTGCACTGAGTCGAGTGCTCGCTCGGGACTTTGCTCCCGGGCCAAGGCAAGAGGGCGTGCTTGCCCGCAGAACTGAGAACACGCTGTTGGGCAGAGCTGCAACTGACCGCCGGAGTTCAGCTCTCGCCGGACGGCAGAAGGCGAAGAACGAAGCCGCTTGCGAGCGGCGCAGTGCAGCGAAGAGCTCTCCGAATTCGCCGCTAGCTCCACGGTCCTTCTCAGCTGCGAGTAGCAGCGCTCGCAGTACACGGAGCTTCGCGAGGCCCGAAGACCCGGAGGGAAGTTTCGCACACGAAAATGTGCCAGGACAGAGACGTGTTCTACGTTGTCCCTTCTCGTCATGCAGTTTGTGCCTCTGCTGCTTCTGCTGTTAGGACTCGCTCCTTGAAAGACGAGCGAGAGCGTCCTTCCGGGTGCATTGCACTGAGTCGAGTGCTCGCTCGGGACTTTGCTCCCGGGGCCAAGGCAAGAGGGCGTGCTTGCCCGCAGAACTGAGAACACGCTGTTGGGCAGAGCTGCAACTGACCGCCGGAGTTCAGCTCTCGCCGGACGGCAGAAGGCGAAGAACGAAGCCGCTTGCGAGCGGCGCAGTGCAGCGAAGAGCTCTCCGAATTCGCCGCTAGCTCCACGGTCCTTCTCAGCTGCGAGTAGCAGCGCTCGCAGTACACGGAGCTTCGCGAGGCCCGAAGACCCGGAGGGAAGTTTCGCACACGAAAATGTGCCAGGACAGAGACGTGTTCTACGTTGTCCCTTCTCGTCATGCAGTTTGTGCCTCTGCTGCTTCTGCTGTTAGGACTCGCTCCTTGAAAGACGAGCGAGAGCGTCCTTCCGGGTGCATTGCACTGAGTCGAGTGCTCGCTCGGGACTTTGCTCCCGGGGCCAAGGCAAGAGGGCGTGCTTGCCCGCAGAACTGAGAACACGCTGTTGGGCAGAGCTGCAACTGACCGCCGGAGTTCAGCTCTCGCCGGACGGCAGAAGGCGAAGAACGAAGCCGCTTGCGAGCGGCGCAGTGCAGCGAAGAGCTCTCCGAATTCGCCGCTAGCTCCACGGTCCTTCTCAGCTGCGAGTAGCAGCGCTCGCAGTTCACGGAGCTTCGCGAGGCCCGAAGACCCGGAGGGAAGTATCGCACACGCAAATGTGCCAGGACAGAGACGTGTTCTACGTTGTCCCTTCTCGTCATGCAGTTTGTGCCTCTGCTGCTTCTGCTGTTAGGACTCGCTCCTTGAAAGACGAGCGAGAGCGTCCTTCCGGGTGCATTGCACTGAGTCGAGTGCTCGCTCGGGACTTTGCTCCCGGGGCCAAGGCAAGAGGGCGTGCTTGCCCGCAGAACTGAGAACACGCTGTTGGGCAGAGCTGCAACTGACCGCCGGAGTTCAGCTCTCGCCGGACGGCAGAAGGCGAAGAACGAAGCCGCTTGCGAGCGGCGCAGTGCAGCGAAGAGCTCTCCGAATTCGCCGCTAGCTCCACGGTCCTTCTCAGCTGCGAGTAGCAGCGCTCGCAGTACACGGAGCTTCGCGAGGCCCGAAGACCCGGAGGGAAGTATGGCACACGGAAATGTGCCAGGACAGAGACGTGTTCTACGTTGTCCCTTCTCGTCATGCAGTTTGTGCCTCTGCTGCTTCTGCTGTTAGGACTCGCTCCTTGAAAGACGAGCGAGAGCGTCCTTCCGGGTGCATTGCACTGAGTCGAGTGCTCGCTCGGGACTTTGCTCCCGGGGCCAAGGCAAGAGGGCGTGCTTGCCCGCAGAACTGAGAACACGCTGTTGGGCAGAGCTGCAACTGACCGCCGGAGTTCAGCTCTCGCCGGACGGCAGAAGGCGAAGAACGAAGCCGCTTGCGAGCGGCGCAGTGCAGCGAAGAGCTCTCCGAATTCGCCGCTAGCTCCACGGTCCTTCTCAGCTGCGAGTAGCAGCGCTCGCAGTACACGGAGCTTCGCGAGGCCCGAAGACCCGGAGGGAAGTTTCGCACACGAAAATGTGCCAGGACAGAGACGTGTTCTACGTTGTCCCTTCTCGTCATGCAGTTTGTGCCTCTGCTGCTTCTGCTGTTAGGACTCGCTCCTTGAAAGACGAGCGAGAGCGTCCTTCCGGGTGCATTGCACTGAGTCGAGTGCTCGCTCGGGACTTTGCTCCCGGGGCCAAGGCAAGAGGGCGTGCTTGCCCGCAGAACTGAGAACACGCTGTTGGGCAGAGCTGCAACTGACCGCCGGAGTTCAGCTCTCGCCGGACGGCAGAAGGCGAAGAACGAAGCCGCTTGCGAGCGGCGCAGTGCAGCGAAGAGCTCTCCGAATTCGCCGCTAGCTCCACGGTCCTTCTCAGCTGCGAGTAGCAGCGCTCGCAGTACACGGAGCTTCGCGAGGCCCGAAGACCCGGAGGGAAGTTTCGCACACGAAAATGTGCCAGGACAGAGACGTGTTCTACGTTGTCCCTTCTCGTCATGCAGTTTGTGCCTCTGCTGCTTCTGCTGTTAGGACTCGCTCCTTGAAAGACGAGCGAGAGCGTCCTTCCGGGTGCATTGCACTGAGTCGAGTGCTCGCTCGGGACTTTGCTCCCGGGGCCAAGGCAAGAGGGCGTGCTTGCCCGCAGAACTGAGAACACGCTGTTGGGCAGAGCTGCAACTGACCGCCGGAGTTCAGCTCTCGCCGGACGGCAGAAGGCGAAGAACGAAGCCGCTTGCGAGCGGCGCAGTGCAGCGAAGAGCTCTCCGAATTCGCCGCTAGCTCCACGGTCCTTCTCAGCTGCGAGTAGCAGCGCTCGCAGTACACGGAGCTTCGCGAGGCCCGAAGACCCGGAGGGAAGTTTCGCACACGAAAATGTGCCAGGACAGAGACGTGTTCTACGTTGTCCCTTCTCGTCATGCAGTTTGTGCCTCTGCTGCTTCTGCTGTTAGACTCGCTCCTTGAAAGACGAGCGAGAGCGTCCTTCCGGGTGCATTGCACTGAGTCGAGTGCTCGCTCGGGACTTTGCTCCCGGGGCCAAGGCAAGAGGGCGTGCTTGCCCGCAGAACTGAGAACACGCTGTTGGGCAGAGCTGCAACTGACCGCCGGAGTTCAGCTCTCGCCGGACGGCAGAAGGCGAAGAACGAAGCCGCTTGCGAGCGGCGCAGTGCAGCGAAGAGCTCTCCGAATTCGCCGCTAGCTCCACGGTCCTTCTCAGCTGCGAGTAGCAGCGCTCGCAGTACACGGAGCTTCGCGAGGCCCGAAGACCCGGAGGGAAGTTTCGCACACGAAAATGTGCCAGGACAGAGACGTGTTCTACGTTGTCCCTTCTCGTCATGCAGTTTGTGCCTCTGCTGCTTCTGCTGTTAGGACTCGCTCCTTGAAAGACGAGCGAGAGCGTCCTTCCGGGTGCATTGCACTGAGTCGAGTGCTCGCTCGGGACTTTGCTCCCGGGGCCAAGGCAAGAGGGCGTGCTTGCCCGCAGAACTGAGAACACGCTGTTGGGCAGAGCTGCAACTGACCGCCGGAGTTCAGCTCTCGCCGGACGGCAGAAGGCGAAGAACGAAGCCGCTTGCGAGCGGCGCAGTGCAGCGAAGAGCTCTCCGAATTCGCCGCTAGCTCCACGGTCCTTCTCAGCTGCGAGTAGCAGCGCTCGCAGTACACGGAGCTTCGCGAGGCCCGAAGACCCGGAGGGAAGTATCGCACACGCAAATGTGCCAGGACAGAGACGTGTTCTACGTTGTCCCTTCTCGTCATGCAGTTTGTGCCTCTGCTGCTTCTGCTGTTAGGACTCGCTCCTTGAAAGACGAGCGAGAGCGTCCTTCCGGGTGCATTGCACTGAGTCGAGTGCTCGCTCGGGACTTTGCTCCCGGGGCCAAGGCAAGAGGGCGTGCTTGCCCGCAGAACTGAGAACACGCTGTTGGGCAGAGCTGCAACTGACCGCCGGAGTTCAGCTCTCGCCGGACGGCAGAAGGCGAAGAACGAAGCCGCTTGCGAGCGGCGCAGTGCAGCGAAGAGCTCTCCGAATTCGCCGCTAGCTCCACGGTCCTTCTCAGCTGCGAGTAGCAGCGCTCGCAGTACACGGAGCTTCGCGAGGCCCGAAGACCCGGAGGGAAGTATGGCACACGGAAATGTGCCAGGACAGAGACGTGTTCTACGTTGTCCCTTCTCGTCATGCAGTTTGTGCCTCTGCTGCTTCTGCTGTTAGGACTCGCTCCTTGAAAGACGAGCGAGAGCGTCCTTCCGGGTGCATTGCACTGAGTCGAGTGCTCGCTCGGGACTTTGCTCCCGGGGCCAAGGCAAGAGGGCGTGCTTGCCCGCAGAACTGAGAACACGCTGTTGGGCAGAGCTGCAACTGACCGCCGGAGTTCAGCTCTCGCCGGACGGCAGAAGGCGAAGAACGAAGCCGCTTGCGAGCGGCGCAGTGCAGCGAAGAGCTCTCCGAATTCGCCGCTAGCTCCACGGTCCTTCTCAGCTGCGAGTAGCAGCGCTCGCAGTACACGGAGCTTCGCGAGGCCCGAAGACCCGGAGGGAAGTTTCGCACACGAAAATGTGCCAGGACAGAGACGTGTTCTACGTTGTCCCTTCTCGTCATGCAGTTTGTGCCTCTGCTGCTTCTGCTGTTAGGACTCGCTCCTTGAAAGACGAGCGAGAGCGTCCTTCCGGGTGCATTGCACTGAGTCGAGTGCTCGCTCGGGACTTTGCTCCCGGGGCCAAGGCAAGAGGGCGTGCTTGCCCGCAGAACTGAGAACACGCTGTTGGGCAGAGCTGCAACTGACCGCCGGAGTTCAGCTCTCGCCGGACGGCAGAAGGCGAAGAACGAAGCCGCTTGCGAGCGGCGCAGTGCAGCGAAGAGCTCTCCGAATTCGCCGCTAGCTCCACGGTCCTTCTCAGCTGCGAGTAGCAGCGCTCGCAGTACACGGAGCTTCGCGAGGCCCGAAGACCCGGAGGGAAGTTTCGCACACGAAAATGTGCCAGGACAGAGACGTGTTCTACGTTGTCCCTTCTCGTCATGCAGTTTGTGCCTCTGCTGCTTCTGCTGTTAGGACTCGCTCCTTGAAAGACGAGCGAGAGCGTCCTTCCGGGTGCATTGCACTGAGTCGAGTGCTCGCTCGGGACTTTGCTCCCGGGGCCAAGGCAAGAGGGCGTGCTTGCCCGCAGAACTGAGAACACGCTGTTGGGCAGAGCTGCAACTGACCGCCGGAGTTCAGCTCTCGCCGGACGGCAGAAGGCGAAGAACGAAGCCGCTTGCGAGCGGCGCAGTGCAGCGAAGAGCTCTCCGAATTCGCCGCTAGCTCCACGGTCCTTCTCAGCTGCGAGTAGCAGCGCTCGCAGTACACGGAGCTTCGCGAGGCCCGAAGACCCGGAGGGAAGTATCGCACACGCAAATGTGCCAGGACAGAGACGTGTTCTACGTTGTCCCTTCTCGTCATGCAGTTTGTGCCTCTGCTGCTTCTGCTGTTAGGACTCGCTCCTTGAAAGACGAGCGAGAGCGTCCTTCCGGGTGCATTGCACTGAGTCGAGTGCTCGCTCGGGACTTTGCTCCCGGGGCCAAGGCAAGAGGGCGTGCTTGCCCGCAGAACTGAGAACACGCTGTTGGGCAGAGCTGCAACTGACCGCCGGAGTTCAGCTCTCGCCGGACGGCAGAAGGCGAAGAACGAAGCCGCTTGCGAGCGGCGCAGTGCAGCGAAGAGCTCTCCGAATTCGCCGCTAGCTCCACGGTCCTTCTCAGCTGCGAGTAGCAGCGCTCGCAGTACACGGAGCTTCGCGAGGCCCGAAGACCCGGAGGGAAGTATCGCACACGCAAATGTGCCAGGACAGAGACGTGTTCTACGTTGTCCCTTCTCGTCATGCAGTTTGTGCCTCTGCTGCTTCTGCTGTTAGGACTCGCTCCTTGAAAGACGAGCGAGAGCGTCCTTCCGGGTGCATTGCACTGAGTCGAGTGCTCGCTCGGGACTTTGCTCCCGGGGCCAAGGCAAGAGGGCGTGCTTGCCCGCAGAACTGAGAACACGCTGTTGGGCAGAGCTGCAACTGACCGCCGGAGTTCAGCTCTCGCCGGACGGCAGAAGGCGAAGAACGAAGCCGCTTGCGAGCGGCGCAGTGCAGCGAAGAGCTCTCCGAATTCGCCGCTAGCTCCACGGTCCTTCTCAGCTGCGAGTAGCAGCGCTCGCAGTACACGGAGCTTCGCGAGGCCCGAAGACCCGGAGGGAAGTTTCGCACACGAAAATGTGCCAGGACAGAGACGTGTTCTACGTTGTCCCTTCTCGTCATGCAGTTTGTGCCTCTGCTGCTTCTGCTGTTAGGACTCGCTCCTTGAAAGACGAGCGAGAGCGTCCTTCCGGGTGCATTGCACTGAGTCGAGTGCTCGCTCGGGACTTTGCTCCCGGGGCCAAGGCAAGAGGGCGTGCTTGCCCGCAGAACTGAGAACACGCTGTTGGGCAGAGCTGCAACTGACCGCCGGAGTTCAGCTCTCGCCGGACGGCAGAAGGCGAAGAACGAAGCCGCTTGCGAGCGGCGCAGTGCAGCGAAGAGCTCTCCGAATTCGCCGCTAGCTCCACGGTCCTTCTCAGCTGCGAGTAGCAGCGCTCGCAGTACACGGAGCTTCGCGAGGCCCGAAGACCCGGAGGGAAGTTTCGCACACGAAAATGTGCCAGGACAGAGACGTGTTCTACGTTGTCCCTTCTCGTCATGCAGTTTGTGCCTCTGCTGCTTCTGCTGTTAGGACTCGCTCCTTGAAAGACGAGCGAGAGCGTCCTTCCGGGTGCATTGCACTGAGTCGAGTGCTCGCTCGGGACTTTGCTCCCGGGGCCAAGGCAAGAGGGCGTGCTTGCCCGCAGAACTGAGAACACGCTGTTGGGCAGAGCTGCAACTGACCGCCGGAGTTCAGCTCTCGCCGGACGGCAGAAGGCGAAGAACGAAGCCGCTTGCGAGCGGCGCAGTGCAGCGAAGAGCTCTCCGAATTCGCCGCTAGCTCCACGGTCCTTCTCAGCTGCGAGTAGCAGCGCTCGCAGTACACGGAGCTTCGCGAGGCCCGAAGACCCGGAGGGAAGTTTCGCACACGAAAATGTGCCAGGACAGAGACGTGTTCTACGTTGTCCCTTCTCGTCATGCAGTTTGTGCCTCTGCTGCTTCTGCTGTTAGGACTCGCTCCTTGAAAGACGAGCGAGAGCGTCCTTCCGGGTGCATTGCACTGAGTCGAGTGCTCGCTCGGGACTTTGCTCCCGGGGCCAAGGCAAGAGGGCGTGCTTGCCCGCAGAACTGAGAACACGCTGTTGGGCAGAGCTGCAACTGACCGCCGGAGTTCAGCTCTCGCCGGACGGCAGAAGGCGAAGAACGAAGCCGCTTGCGAGCGGCGCAGTGCAGCGAAGAGCTCTCCGAATTCGCCGCTAGCTCCACGGTCCTTCTCAGCTGCGAGTAGCAGCGCTCGCAGTACACGGAGCTTCGCGAGGCCCGAAGACCCGGAGGGAAGTATCGCACACGCAAATGTGCCAGGACAGAGACGTGTTCTACGTTGTCCCTTCTCGTCATGCAGTTTGTGCCTCTGCTGCTTCTGCTGTTAGGACTCGCTCCTTGAAAGACGAGCGAGAGCGTCCTTCCGGGTGCATTGCACTGAGTCGAGTGCTCGCTCGGGACTTTGCTCCCGGGGCCAAGGCAAGAGGGCGTGCTTGCCCGCAGAACTGAGAACACGCTGTTGGGCAGAGCTGCAACTGACCGCCGGAGTTCAGCTCTCGCCGGACGGCAGAAGGCGAAGAACGAAGCCGCTTGCGAGCGGCGCAGTGCAGCGAAGAGCTCTCCGAATTCGCCGCTAGCTCCACGGTCCTTCTCAGCTGCGAGTAGCAGCGCTCGCAGTACACGGAGCTTCGCGAGGCCCGAAGACCCGGAGGGAAGTATGGCACACGGAAATGTGCCAGGACAGAGACGTGTTCTACGTTGTCCCTTCTCGTCATGCAGTTTGTGCCTCTGCTGCTTCTGCTGTTAGGACTCGCTCCTTGAAAGACGAGCGAGAGCGTCCTTCCGGGTGCATTGCACTGAGTCGAGTGCTCGCTCGGGACTTTGCTCCCGGGGCCAAGGCAAGAGGGCGTGCTTGCCCGCAGAACTGAGAACACGCTGTTGGGCAGAGCTGCAACTGACCGCCGGAGTTCAGCTCTCGCCGGACGGCAGAAGGCGAAGAACGAAGCCGCTTGCGAGCGGCGCAGTGCAGCGAAGAGCTCTCCGAATTCGCCGCTAGCTCCACGGTCCTTCTCAGCTGCGAGTAGCAGCGCTCGCAGTACACGGAGCTTCGCGAGGCCCGAAGACCCGGAGGGAAGTATGGCACACGGAAATGTGCCAGGACAGAGACGTGTTCTACGTTGTCCCTTCTCGTCATGCAGTTTGTGCCTCTGCTGCTTCTGCTGTTAGGACTCGCTCCTTGAAAGACGAGCGAGAGCGTCCTTCCGGGTGCATTGCACTGAGTCGAGTGCTCGCTCGGGACTTTGCTCCCGGGGCCAAGGCAAGAGGGCGTGCTTGCCCGCAGAACTGAGAACACGCTGTTGGGCAGAGCTGCAACTGACCGCCGGAGTTCAGCTCTCGCCGGACGGCAGAAGGCGAAGAACGAAGCCGCTTGCGAGCGGCGCAGTGCAGCGAAGAGCTCTCCGAATTCGCCGCTAGCTCCACGGTCCTTCTCAGCTGCGAGTAGCAGCGCTCGCAGTACACGGAGCTTCGCGAGGCCCGAAGACCCGGAGGGAAGTTTCGCACACGAAAATGTGCCAGGACAGAGACGTGTTCTACGTTGTCCCTTCTCGTCATGCAGTTTGTGCCTCTGCTGCTTCTGCTGTTAGGACTCGCTCCTTGAAAGACGAGCGAGAGCGTCCTTCCGGGTGCATTGCACTGAGTCGAGTGCTCGCTCGGGACTTTGCTCCCGGGGCCAAGGCAAGAGGGCGTGCTTGCCCGCAGAACTGAGAACACGCTGTTGGGCAGAGCTGCAACTGACCGCCGGAGTTCAGCTCTCGCCGGACGGCAGAAGGCGAAGAACGAAGCCGCTTGCGAGCGGCGCAGTGCAGCGAAGAGCTCTCCGAATTCGCCGCTAGCTCCACGGTCCTTCTCAGCTGCGAGTAGCAGCGCTCGCAGTACACGGAGCTTCGCGAGGCCCGAAGACCCGGAGGGAAGTTTCGCACACGCAAATGTGCCAGGACAGAGACGTGTTCTACGTTGTCCCTTCTCGTCATGCAGTTTGTGCCTCTGCTGCTTCTGCTGTTAGGACTCGCTCCTTGAAAGACGAGCGAGAGCGTCCTTCCGGGTGCATTGCACTGAGTCGAGTGCTCGCTCGGGACTTTGCTCCCGGGGCCAAGGCAAGAGGGCGTGCTTGCCCGCAGAACTGAGAACACGCTGTTGGGCAGAGCTGCAACTGACCGCCGGAGTTCAGCTCTCGCCGGACGGCAGAAGGCGAAGAACGAAGCCGCTTGCGAGCGGCGCAGTGCAGCGAAGAGCTCTCCGAATTCGCCGCTAGCTCCACGGTCCTTCTCAGCTGCGAGTAGCAGCGCTCGCAGTACACGGAGCTTCGCGAGGCCCGAAGACCCGGAGGGAAGTATGGCACACGGAAATGTGCCAGGACAGAGACGTGTTCTACGTTGTCCCTTCTCGTCATGCAGTTTGTGCCTCTGCTGCTTCTGCTGTTAGGACTCGCTCCTTGAAAGACGAGCGAGAGCGTCCTTCCGGGTGCATTGCACTGAGTCGAGTGCTCGCTCGGGACTTTGCTCCCGGGGCCAAGGCAAGAGGGCGTGCTTGCCCGCAGAACTGAGAACACGCTGTTGGGCAGAGCTGCAACTGACCGCCGGAGTTCAGCTCTCGCCGGACGGCAGAAGGCGAAGAACGAAGCCGCTTGCGAGCGGCGCAGTGCAGCGAAGAGCTCTCCGAATTCGCCGCTAGCTCCACGGTCCTTCTCAGCTGCGAGTAGCAGCGCTCGCAGTACACGGAGCTTCGCGAGGCCCGAAGACCCGGAGGGAAGTATCGCACACGCAAATGTGCCAGGACAGAGACGTGTTCTACGTTGTCCCTTCTCGTCATGCAGTTTGTGCCTCTGCTGCTTCTGCTGTTAGGACTCGCTCCTTGAAAGACGAGCGAGAGCGTCCTTCCGGGTGCATTGCACTGAGTCGAGTGCTCGCTCGGGACTTTGCTCCCGGGGCCAAGGCAAGAGGGCGTGCTTGCCCGCAGAACTGAGAACACGCTGTTGGGCAGAGCTGCAACTGACCGCCGGAGTTCAGCTCTCGCCGGACGGCAGAAGGCGAAGAACGAAGCCGCTTGCGAGCGGCGCAGTGCAGCGAAGAGCTCTCCGAATTCGCCGCTAGCTCCACGGTCCTTCTCAGCTGCGAGTAGCAGCGCTCGCAGTACACGGAGCTTCGCGAGGCCCGAAGACCCGGAGGGAAGTATCGCACACGCAAATGTGCCAGGACAGAGACGTGTTCTACGTTGTCCCTTCTCGTCATGCAGTTTGTGCCTCTGCTGCTTCTGCTGTTAGGACTCGCTCCTTGAAAGACGAGCGAGAGCGTCCTTCCGGGTGCATTGCACTGAGTCGAGTGCTCGCTCGGGACTTTGCTCTCGGGGCCAAGGCAAGAGGGCGTGCTTGCCCGCAGAACTGAGAACACGCTGTTGGGCAGAGCTGCAACTGACCGCCGGAGTTCAGCTCTCGCCGGACGGCAGAAGGCGAAGAACGAAGGCGCTTGCGAGCGGCGCAGTGCAGCGAAGAGCTCTCCGAATTCGCCGCTAGCTCCACGGTCCTTCTCAGCTGCGAGTAGCAGCGCTCGCAGTACACGGAGCTTCGCAAGGCCCGAAGACCCGGAGGGAAGTATGGCACACGAAAATGTGCCAGGACAGAGACGTGTTCTACGTTGTCCCTTCTCGTCATGCAGTTTGTGCCTCTGCTGCTTCTGCTGTTAGGACTCGCTCCTTGAAAGACGAGCGAGAGCGTCCTTCCGGGTGCATTGCACTGAGTCGAGTGCTCGCTCGGGACTTTGCTCCCGGGGCCAAGGCAAGAGGGCGTGCTTGCCCGCAGAACTGAGAACACGCTGTTGGGCAGAGCTGCAACTGACCGCCGGAGTTCAGCTCTCGCCGGACGGCAGAAGGCGAAGAACGAAGCCGCTTGCGAGCGGCGCAGTGCAGCGAAGAGCTCTCCGAATTCGCCGCTAGCTCCACGGTCCTTCTCAGCTGCGAGTAGCAGCGCTCGCAGTACACGGAGCTTCGCAAGGCCCGAAGACCCGGAGGGAAGCATCGCACACGAAAATGTGCCAGGGCAGAGACGTGTTCTACGTTGTCCCTTCTCGTCATGCAGTTTGTGCCTCTGCTGCTTCTGCTGTTAGGAATCGCTCCTTGAAAGGCGAGCGAGAGCGTCCTTCCGGGTGCATTGCACTGAGTCGAGTGCTCGCTCGGGACTTTGCTCCCGGGGCCAAGGCAAGAGGGCGTGCTTGCCCGCAGAACTGAGAACACGCTGTTGGGCAGAGCTGCAACTGACCGCCGGAGTTCAGCTGTCGCCGGACGGCAGAAGGCGAAGAACGAAGCCGCTTGCGAGCGGCGCAGTGCAGCGAAGAGCTCTCCGAATTCGCCGCTAGCTCCACGGTCCTTCTCAGCTGCGAGTAGCAGCGCTCGCAGTACACGGAGCTTCGCAAGGCCCGAAGACCCGGAGGGAAGCATCGCACACGAAAATGTGCCAGGGCAGAGACGTGTTCTACGTTGTCCCTTCTCGTCATGCAGTTTGTGCCTCTGCTGCTTCTGCTGTTAGGAATCGCTCCTTGAAAGGCGAGCGAGAGCGTCCTTCCGGGTGCATTGCACTGAGTCGAGTGCTCGCTCGGGACTTTGCACTCGCGGCCAAGGCAAGAGGGCGTGCTCGCCCGCAGAACTGAGAACACGCTGTTGGGCAGAGCTGCAACTGACCGCCGGAGTTCAGCTCTCGCCGGACGGCAGAAGGCGAAGAACGAAGCCGCTTGCGAGCGGCGCAGTGCAGCGAAGAGCTCTCCGAATTCGCCGCTAGCTCCACGGTCCTTCTCAGCTGCGAGTAGCAGCGCTCGCAGTACACGGAGCTTCGCAAGGCCCGAAGACCCGGAGGGAAGCATCGCACACGAAAATGTGCCAGGGCAGAGACGTGTTCTACGTTGTCCCTTCTCGTCATGCAGTTTGTGCCTCTGCTGCTTCTGCTGTTAGGAATCGCTCCTTGAAAGGCGAGCGAGAGCGTCCTTCCGGGTGCATTGCACTGAGTCGAGTGCTCGCTCGGGACTTTGCTCCCGGGGCCAAGGCAAGAGGGCGTGCTTGCCCGCAGAACTGAGAACACGCTGTTGGGCAGAGCTGCAACTGACCGCCGGAGTTCAGCTCTCGCCGGACGGCAGAAGGCGAAGAACGAAGCCGCTTGCGAGCGGCGCAGTGCAGCGAAGAGCTCTCCGAATTCGCCGCTAGCTCCACGGTCCTTCTCAGCTGCGAGTAGCAGCGCTCGCAGTACACGGAGCTTCGCAAGGCCCGAAGACCCGGAGGGAAGCATCGCACACGAAAATGCGCCAGGGCAGAGACGTGTTCTACGTTGTCCCTTCTCGTCATGCAGTTTGTGCCTCTGCTGCTTCTGCTGTTAGGACTCGCTCCTTGAAAGACGAGCGAGAGCGTCCTTCCGGGTGCATTGCACTGAGTCGAGTGCTCGCTCGGGACTTTGCTCCCGGGGCCAAGGCAAGAGGGCGTGCTTGCCCGCAGAACTGAGAACACGCTGTTGGGCAGAGCTGCAACTGACCGCCGGAGTTCAGCTCTCGCCGGACGGCAGAAGGCGAAGAACGAAGCCGCTTGCGAGCGGCGCAGTGCAGCGAAGAGCTCTCCGAATTCGCCGCTAGCTCCACGGTCCTTCTCAGCTGCGAGTAGCAGCGCTCGCAGTACACGGAGCTTCGCGAGGCCCGAAGACCCGGAGGGAAGTATCGCACACGCAAATGTGCCAGGACAGAGACGTGTTCTACGTTGTCCCTTCTCGTCATGCAGTTTGTGCCTCTGCTGCTTCTGCTGTTAGGACTCGCTCCTTGAAAGACGAGCGAGAGCGTCCTTCCGGGTGCATTGCACTGAGTCGAGTGCTCGCTCGGGACTTTGCTCCCGGGGCCAAGGCAAGAGGGCGTGCTTGCCCGCAGAACTGAGAACACGCTGTTGGGCAGAGCTGCAACTGACCGCCGGAGTTCAGCTGTCGCCGGACGGCAGAAGGCGAAGAACGAAGCCGCTTGCGAGCGGCGCAGTGCAGCGAAGAGCTCTCCGAATTCGCCGCTAGCTCCACGGTCCTTCTCAGCTGCGAGTAGCAGCGCTCGCAGTACACGGAGCTTCGCGAGGCCCGAAGACCCGGAGGGAAGTATCGCACACGCAAATGTGCCAGGACAGAGACGTGTTCTACGTTGTCCCTTCTCGTCATGCAGTTTGTGCCTCTGCTGCTTCTGCTGTTAGGACTCGCTCCTTGAAAGACGAGCGAGAGCGTCCTTCCGGGTGCATTGCACTGAGTCGAGTGCTCGCTCGGGACTTTGCTCCCGGGGCCAAGGCAAGAGGGCGTGCTTGCCCGCAGAACTGAGAACACGCTGTTGGGCAGAGCTGCAACTGACCGCCGGAGTTCAGCTGTCGCCGGACGGCAGAAGGCGAAGAACGAAGCCGCTTGCGAGCGGCGCAGTGCAGCGAAGAGCTCTCCGAATTCGCCGCTAGCTCCACGGTCCTTCTCAGCTGCGAGTAGCAGCGCTCGCAGTACACGGAGCTTCGCGAGGCCCGAAGACCCGGAGGGAAGTATCGCACACGCAAATGTGCCAGGACAGAGACGTGTTCTACGTTGTCCCTTCTCGTCATGCAGTTTGTGCCTCTGCTGCTTCTGCTGTTAGGACTCGCTCCTTGAAAGACGAGCGAGAGCGTCCTTCCGGGTGCATTGCACTGAGTCGAGTGCTCGCTCGGGACTTTGCTCCCGGGGCCAAGGCAAGAGGGCGTGCTTGCCCGCAGAACTGAGAACACGCTGTTGGGCAGAGCTGCAACTGACCGCCGGAGTTCAGCTGTCGCCGGACGGCAGAAGGCGAAGAACGAAGCCGCTTGCGAGCGGCGCAGTGCAGCGAAGAGCTCTCCGAATTCGCCGCTAGCTCCACGGTCCTTCTCAGCTGCGAGTAGCAGCGCTCGCAGTACACGGAGCTTCGCAAGGCCCGAAGACCCGGAGGGAAGTTTCGCACACGAAAATGTGCCAGGACAGAGACGTGTTCTACGTTGTCCCTTCTCGTCATGCAGTTTGTGCCTCTGCTGCTTCTGCTGTTAGGACTCGCTCCTTGAAAGACGAGCGAGAGCGTCCTTCCGGGTGCATTGCACTGAGTCGAGTGCTCGCTCGGGACTTTGCTCCCGGGGCCAAGGCAAGAGGGCGTGCTTGCCCGCAGAACTGAGAACACGCTGTTGGGCAGAGCTGCAACTGACCGCCGGAGTTCAGCTCTCGCCGGACGGCAGAAGGCGAAGAACGAAGCCGCTTGCGAGCGGCGCAGTGCAGCGAAGAGCTCTCCGAATTCGCCGCTAGCTCCACGGTCCTTCTCAGCTGCGAGTAGCAGCGCTCGCAGTACACGGAGCTTCGCGAGGCCCGAAGACCCGGAGGGAAGTTTCGCACACGAAAATGTGCCAGGACAGAGACGTGTTCTACGTTGTCCCTTCTCGTCATGCAGTTTGTGCCTCTGCTGCTTCTGCTGTTAGGACTCGCTCCTTGAAAGACGAGCGAGAGCGTCCTTCCGGGTGCATTGCACTGAGTCGAGTGCTCGCTCGGGACTTTGCTCCCGGGGCCAAGGCAAGAGGGCGTGCTTGCCCGCAGAACTGAGAACACGCTGTTGGGCAGAGCTGCAACTGACCGCCGGAGTTCAGCTCTCGCCGGACGGCAGAAGGCGAAGAACGAAGCCGCTTGCGAGCGGCGCAGTGCAGCGAAGAGCTCTCCGAATTCGCCGCTAGCTCCACGGTCCTTCTCAGCTGCGAGTAGCAGCGCTCGCAGTACACGGAGCTTCGCGAGGCCCGAAGACCCGGAGGGAAGTTTCGCACACGAAAATGTGCCAGGACAGAGACGTGTTCTACGTTGTCCCTTCTCGTCATGCAGTTTGTGCCTCTGCTGCTTCTGCTGTTAGGACTCGCTCCTTGAAAGACGAGCGAGAGCGTCCTTCCGGGTGCATTGCACTGAGTCGAGTGCTCGCTCGGGACTTTGCTCCCGGGGCCAAGGCAAGAGGGCGTGCTTGCCCGCAGAACTGAGAACACGCTGTTGGGCAGAGCTGCAACTGACCGCCGGAGTTCAGCTCTCGCCGGACGGCAGAAGGCGAAGAACGAAGCCGCTTGCGAGCGGCGCAGTGCAGCGAAGAGCTCTCCGAATTCGCCGCTAGCTCCACGGTCCTTCTCAGCTGCGAGTAGCAGCGCTCGCAGTACACGGAGCTTCGCGAGGCCCGAAGACCCGGAGGGAAGTTTCGCACACGAAAATGTGCCAGGACAGAGACGTGTTCTACGTTGTCCCTTCTCGTCATGCAGTTTGTGCCTCTGCTGCTTCTGCTGTTAGGACTCGCTCCTTGAAAGACGAGCGAGAGCGTCCTTCCGGGTGCATTGCACTGAGTCGAGTGCTCGCTCGGGACTTTGCTCCCGGGGCCAAGGCAAGAGGGCGTGCTTGCCCGCAGAACTGAGAACACGCTGTTGGGCAGAGCTGCAACTGACCGCCGGAGTTCAGCTCTCGCCGGACGGCAGAAGGCGAAGAACGAAGCCGCTTGCGAGCGGCGCAGTGCAGCGAAGAGCTCTCCGAATTCGCCGCTAGCTCCACGGTCCTTCTCAGCTGCGAGTAGCAGCGCTCGCAGTACACGGAGCTTCGCGAGGCCCGAAGACCCGGAGGGAAGTATCGCACACGCAAATGTGCCAGGACAGAGACGTGTTCTACGTTGTCCCTTCTCGTCATGCAGTTTGTGCCTCTGCTGCTTCTGCTGTTAGGACTCGCTCCTTGAAAGACGAGCGAGAGCGTCCTTCCGGGTGCATTGCACTGAGTCGAGTGCTCGCTCGGGACTTTGCTCCCGGGGCCAAGGCAAGAGGGCGTGCTTGCCCGCAGAACTGAGAACACGCTGTTGGGCAGAGCTGCAACTGACCGCCGGAGTTCAGCTCTCGCCGGACGGCAGAAGGCGAAGAACGAAGCCGCTTGCGAGCGGCGCAGTGCAGCGAAGAGCTCTCCGAATTCGCCGCTAGCTCCACGGTCCTTCTCAGCTGCGAGTAGCAGCGCTCGCAGTACACGGAGCTTCGCGAGGCCCGAAGACCCGGAGGGAAGTTTCGCACACGAAAATGTGCCAGGACAGAGACGTGTTCTACGTTGTCCCTTCTCGTCATGCAGTTTGTGCCTCTGCTGCTTCTGCTGTTAGGACTCGCTCCTTGAAAGACGAGCGAGAGCGTCCTTCCGGGTGCATTGCACTGAGTCGAGTGCTCGCTCGGGACTTTGCTCCCGGGGCCAAGGCAAGAGGGCGTGCTTGCCCGCAGAACTGAGAACACGCTGTTGGGCAGAGCTGCAACTGACCGCCGGAGTTCAGCTCTCGCCGGACGGCAGAAGGCGAAGAACGAAGCCGCTTGCGAGCGGCGCAGTGCAGCGAAGAGCTCTCCGAATTCGCCGCTAGCTCCACGGTCCTTCT
Organism: Sturnus vulgaris; assembly: GCF_052056855.1. Taxonomy (NCBI): domain Eukaryota; kingdom Metazoa; phylum Chordata; class Aves; order Passeriformes; family Sturnidae; genus Sturnus; species Sturnus vulgaris. The sequence continues at coordinate 117,361 of NW_028276360.1, forward strand.
CAGCTGCGAGTAGCAGCGCTCGCAGTACACGGAGCTTCGCGAGGCCCGAAGACCCGGAGGGAAGTTTCGCACACGAAAATGTGCCAGGACAGAGACGTGTTCTACGTTGTCCCTTCTCGTCATGCAGTTTGTGCCTCTGCTGCTTCTGCTGTTAGGACTCGCTCCTTGAAAGACGAGCGAGAGCGTCCTTCCGGGTGCATTGCACTGAGTCGAGTGCTCGCTCGGGACTTTGCTCCCGGGGCCAAGGCAAGAGGGCGTGCTTGCCCGCAGAACTGAGAACACGCTGTTGGGCAGAGCTGCAACTGACCGCCGGAGTTCAGCTCTCGCCGGACGGCAGAAGGCGAAGAACGAAGCCGCTTGCGAGCGGCGCAGTGCAGCGAAGAGCTCTCCGAATTCGCCGCTAGCTCCACGGTCCTTCTCAGCTGCGAGTAGCAGCGCTCGCAGTACACGGAGCTTCGCGAGGCCCGAAGACCCGGAGGGAAGTTTCGCACACGAAAATGTGCCAGGACAGAGACGTGTTCTACGTTGTCCCTTCTCGTCATGCAGTTTGTGCCTCTGCTGCTTCTGCTGTTAGGACTCGCTCCTTGAAAGACGAGCGAGAGCGTCCTTCCGGGTGCATTGCACTGAGTCGAGTGCTCGCTCGGGACTTTGCTCCCGGGGCCAAGGCAAGAGGGCGTGCTTGCCCGCAGAACTGAGAACACGCTGTTGGGCAGAGCTGCAACTGACCGCCGGAGTTCAGCTCTCGCCGGACGGCAGAAGGCGAAGAACGAAGCCGCTTGCGAGCGGCGCAGTGCAGCGAAGAGCTCTCCGAATTCGCCGCTAGCTCCACGGTCCTTCTCAGCTGCGAGTAGCAGCGCTCGCAGTACACGGAGCTTCGCGAGGCCCGAAGACCCGGAGGGAAGTATCGCACACGCAAATGTGCCAGGACAGAGACGTGTTCTACGTTGTCCCTTCTCGTCATGCAGTTTGTGCCTCTGCTGCTTCTGCTGTTAGGACTCGCTCCTTGAAAGACGAGCGAGAGCGTCCTTCCGGGTGCATTGCACTGAGTCGAGTGCTCGCTCGGGACTTTGCTCCCGGGGCCAAGGCAAGAGGGCGTGCTTGCCCGCAGAACTGAGAACACGCTGTTGGGCAGAGCTGCAACTGACCGCCGGAGTTCAGCTCTCGCCGGACGGCAGAAGGCGAAGAACGAAGCCGCTTGCGAGCGGCGCAGTGCAGCGAAGAGCTCTCCGAATTCGCCGCTAGCTCCACGGTCCTTCTCAGCTGCGAGTAGCAGCGCTCGCAGTACACGGAGCTTCGCGAGGCCCGAAGACCCGGAGGGAAGTATGGCACACGGAAATGTGCCAGGACAGAGACGTGTTCTACGTTGTCCCTTCTCGTCATGCAGTTTGTGCCTCTGCTGCTTCTGCTGTTAGGACTCGCTCCTTGAAAGACGAGCGAGAGCGTCCTTCCGGGTGCATTGCACTGAGTCGAGTGCTCGCTCGGGACTTTGCTCCCGGGGCCAAGGCAAGAGGGCGTGCTTGCCCGCAGAACTGAGAACACGCTGTTGGGCAGAGCTGCAACTGACCGCCGGAGTTCAGCTCTCGCCGGACGGCAGAAGGCGAAGAACGAAGCCGCTTGCGAGCGGCGCAGTGCAGCGAAGAGCTCTCCGAATTCGCCGCTAGCTCCACGGTCCTTCTCAGCTGCGAGTAGCAGCGCTCGCAGTACACGGAGCTTCGCGAGGCCCGAAGACCCGGAGGGAAGTATCGCACACGCAAATGTGCCAGGACAGAGACGTGTTCTACGTTGTCCCTTCTCGTCATGCAGTTTGTGCCTCTGCTGCTTCTGCTGTTAGGACTCGCTCCTTGAAAGACGAGCGAGAGCGTCCTTCCGGGTGCATTGCACTGAGTCGAGTGCTCGCTCGGGACTTTGCTCCCGGGGCCAAGGCAAGAGGGCGTGCTTGCCCGCAGAACTGAGAACACGCTGTTGGGCAGAGCTGCAACTGACCGCCGGAGTTCAGCTCTCGCCGGACGGCAGAAGGCGAAGAACGAAGCCGCTTGCGAGCGGCGCAGTGCAGCGAAGAGCTCTCCGAATTCGCCGCTAGCTCCACGGTCCTTCTCAGCTGCGAGTAGCAGCGCTCGCAGTACACGGAGCTTCGCGAGGCCCGAAGACCCGGAGGGAAGTATCGCACACGCAAATGTGCCAGGACAGAGACGTGTTCTACGTTGTCCCTTCTCGTCATGCAGTTTGTGCCTCTGCTGCTTCTGCTGTTAGGACTCGCTCCTTGAAAGACGAGCGAGAGCGTCCTTCCGGGTGCATTGCACTGAGTCGAGTGCTCGCTCGGGACTTTGCTCCCGGGGCCAAGGCAAGAGGGCGTGCTTGCCCGCAGAACTGAGAACACGCTGTTGGGCAGAGCTGCAACTGACCGCCGGAGTTCAGCTCTCGCCGGACGGCAGAAGGCGAAGAACGAAGCCGCTTGCGAGCGGCGCAGTGCAGCGAAGAGCTCTCCGAATTCGCCGCTAGCTCCACGGTCCTTCTCAGCTGCGAGTAGCAGCGCTCGCAGTACACGGAGCTTCGCGAGGCCCGAAGACCCGGAGGGAAGTATCGCACACGCAAATGTGCCAGGACAGAGACGTGTTCTACGTTGTCCCTTCTCGTCATGCAGTTTGTGCCTCTGCTGCTTCTGCTGTTAGGACTCGCTCCTTGAAAGACGAGCGAGAGCGTCCTTCCGGGTGCATTGCACTGAGTCGAGTGCTCGCTCGGGACTTTGCTCTCGGGGCCAAGGCAAGAGGGCGTGCTTGCCCGCAGAACTGAGAACACGCTGTTGGGCAGAGCTGCAACTGACCGCCGGAGTTCAGCTCTCGCCGGACGGCAGAAGGCGAAGAACGAAGGCGCTTGCGAGCGGCGCAGTGCAGCGAAGAGCTCTCCGAATTCGCCGCTAGCTCCACGGTCCTTCTCAGCTGCGAGTAGCAGCGCTCGCAGTACACGGAGCTTCGCAAGGCCCGAAGACCCGGAGGGAAGTATGGCACACGAAAATGTGCCAGGACAGAGACGTGTTCTACGTTGTCCCTTCTCGTCATGCAGTTTGTGCCTCTGCTGCTTCTGCTGTTAGGACTCGCTCCTTGAAAGACGAGCGAGAGCGTCCTTCCGGGTGCATTGCACTGAGTCGAGTGCTCGCTCGGGACTTTGCTCCCGGGGCCAAGGCAAGAGGGCGTGCTTGCCCGCAGAACTGAGAACACGCTGTTGGGCAGAGCTGCAACTGACCGCCGGAGTTCAGCTCTCGCCGGACGGCAGAAGGCGAAGAACGAAGGCGCTTGCGAGCGGCGCAGTGCAGCGAAGAGCTCTCCGAATTCGCCGCTAGCTCCACGGTCCTTCTCAGCTGCGAGTAGCAGCGCTCGCAGTACACGGAGCTTCGCAAGGCCCGAAGACCCGGAGGGAAGTTTCGCACACGAAAATGTGCCAGGACAGAGACGTGTTCTACGTTGTCCCTTCTCGTCATGCAGTTTGTGCCTCTGCTGCTTCTGCTGTTAGGACTCGCTCCTTGAAAGACGAGCGAGAGCGTCCTTCCGGGTGCATTGCACTGAGTCGAGTGCTCGCTCGGGACTTTGCTCCCGGGGCCAAGGCAAGAGGGCGTGCTTGCCCGCAGAACTGAGAACACGCTGTTGGGCAGAGCTGCAACTGACCGCCGGAGTTCAGCTCTCGCCGGACGGCAGAAGGCGAAGAACGAAGCCGCTTGCGAGCGGCGCAGTGCAGCGAAGAGCTCTCCGAATTCGCCGCTAGCTCCACGGTCCTTCTCAGCTGCGAGTAGCAGCGCTCGCAGTACACGGAGCTTCGCAAGGCCCGAAGACCCGGAGGGGAGTTTCGCACACGAAAATGTGCCAGGACAGAGACGTGTTCTACGTTGTCCCTTCTCGTCATGCAGTTTGTGCCTCTGCTGCTTCTGCTGTTAGGACTCGCTCCTTGAAAGACGAGCGAGAGCGTCCTTCCGGGTGCATTGCACTGAGTCGAGTGCTCGCTCGGGACTTTGCTCCCGGGGCCAAGGCAAGAGGGCGTGCTTGCCCGCAGAACTGAGAACACGCTGTTGGGCAGAGCTGCAACTGACCGCCGGAGTTCAGCTGTCGCCGGACGGCAGAAGGCGAAGAACGAAGCCGCTTGCGAGCGGCGCAGTGCAGCGAAGAGCTCTCCGAATTCGCCGCTAGCTCCACGGTCCTTCTCAGCTGCGAGTAGCAGCGCTCGCAGTACACGGAGCTTCGCAAGGCCCGAAGACCCGGAGGGAAGTATCGCACACGCAAATGTGCCAGGACAGAGACGTGTTCTACGTTGTCCCTTCTCGTCATGCAGTTTGTGCCTCTGCTGCTTCTGCTGTTAGGACTCGCTCCTTGAAAGACGAGCGAGAGCGTCCTTCCGGGTGCATTGCACTGAGTCGAGTGCTCGCTCGGGACTTTGCTCCCGGGGCCAAGGCAAGAGGGCGTGCTTGCCCGCAGAACTGAGAACACGCTGTTGGGCAGAGCTGCAACTGACCGCCGGAGTTCAGCTGTCGCCGGACGGCAGAAGGCGAAGAACGAAGCCGCTTGCGAGCGGCGCAGTGCAGCGAAGAGCTCTCCGAATTCGCCGCTAGCTCCACGGTCCTTCTCAGCTGCGAGTAGCAGCGCTCGCAGTACACGGAGCTTCGCAAGGCCCGAAGACCCGGAGGGAAGCATCGCACACGAAAATGTGCCAGGGCAGAGACGTGTTCTACGTTGTCCCTTCTCGTCATGCAGTTTGTGCCTCTGCTGCTTCTGCTGTTAGGAATCGCTCCTTGAAAGGCGAGCGAGAGCGTCCTTCCGGGTGCATTGCACTGAGTCGAGTGCTCGCTCGGGACTTTGCTCCCGGGGCCAAGGCAAGAGGGCGTGCTTGCCCGCAGAACTGAGAACACGCTGTTGGGCAGAGCTGCAACTGACCGCCGGAGTTCAGCTCTCGCCGGACGGCAGAAGGCGAAGAACGAAGCCGCTTGCGAGCGGCGCAGTGCAGCGAAGAGCTCTCCGAATTCGCCGCTAGCTCCACGGTCCTTCTCAGCTGCGAGTAGCAGCGCTCGCAGTACACGGAGCTTCGCAAGGCCCGAAGACCCGGAGGGAAGCATCGCACACGAAAATGTGCCAGGGCAGAGACGTGTTCTACGTTGTCCCTTCTCGTCATGCAGTTTGTGCCTCTGCTGCTTCTGCTGTTAGGACTCGCTCCTTGAAAGGCGAGCGAGAGCGTCCTTCCGGGTGCATTGCACTGAGTCGAGTGCTCGCTCGGGACTTTGCACTCGGGGCCAAGGCAAGAGGGCGTGCTTGCCCGCAGAACTGAGAACACGCTGTTGGGCAGAGCTGCAACTGACCGCCGGAGTTCAGCTGTCGCCGGACGGCAGAAGGCGAAGAACGAAGCCGCTTGCGAGCGGCGCAGTGCAGCGAAGAGCTCTCCGAATTCGCCGCTAGCTCCACGGTCCTTCTCAGCTGCGAGTAGCAGCGCTCGCAGTACACGGAGCTTCGCAAGGCCCGAAGACCCGGAGGGAAGCATCGCACACGAAAATGTGCCAGGGCAGAGACGTGTTCTACGTTGTCCCTTCTCGTCATGCAGTTTGTGCCTCTGCTGCTTCTGCTGTTAGGACTCGCTCCTTGAAAGGCGAGCGAGAGCGTCCTTCCGGGTGCATTGCACTGAGTCGAGTGCTCGCTCGGGACTTTGCACTCGGGGCCAAGGCAAGAGGGCGTGCTTGCCCGCAGAACTGAGAACACGCTGTTGGGCAGAGCTGCAACTGACCGCCGGAGTTCAGCTGTCGCCGGACGGCAGAAGGCGAAGAACGAAGCCGCTTGCGAGCGGCGCAGTGCAGCGAAGAGCTCTCCGAATTCGCCGCTAGCTCCACGGTCCTTCTCAGCTGCGAGTAGCAGCGCTCGCAGTACACGGAGCTTCGCAAGGCCCGAAGACCCGGAGGGAAGCATCGCACACGAAAATGTGCCAGGACAGAGACGTGTTCTACGTTGTCCCTTCTCGTCATGCAGTTTGTGCCTCTGCTGCTTCTGCTGTTAGGAATCGCTCCTTGAAAGGCGAGCGAGAGCGTCCTTCCGGGTGCATTGCACTGAGTCGAGTGCTCGCTCGGGACTTTGCTCTCGGGGCCAAGGCAAGAGGGCGTGCTTGCCCGCAGAACTGAGAACACGCTGTTGGGCAGAGCTGCAACTGACCGCCGGAGTTCAGCTCTCGCCGGACGGCAGAAGGCGAAGAACGAAGCCGCTTGCGAGCGGCGCAGTGCAGCGAAGAGCTCTCCGAATTCGCCGCTAGCTCCACGGTCCTTCTCAGCTGCGAGTAGCAGCGCTCGCAGTACACGGAGCTTCGCAAGGCCCGAAGACCCGGAGGGAAGCATCGCACACGAAAATGTGCCAGGGCAGAGACGTGTTCTACGTTGTCCCTTCTCGTCATGCAGTTTGTGCCTCTGCTGCTTCTGCTGTTAGGACTCGCTCCTTGAAAGGCGAGCGAGAGCGTCCTTCCGGGTGCATTGCACTGAGTCGAGTGCTCGCTCGGGACTTTGCTCTCGGGGCCAAGGCAAGAGGGCGTGCTTGCCCGCAGAACTGAGAACACGCTGTTGGGCAGAGCTGCAACTGACCGCCGGAGTTCAGCTCTCGCCGGACGGCAGAAGGCGAAGAACGAAGCCGCTTGCGAGCGGCGCAGTGCAGCGAAGAGCTCTCCGAATTCGCCGCTAGCTCCACGGTCCTTCTCAGCTGCGAGTAGCAGCGCTCGCAGTACACGGAGCTTCGCAAGGCCCGAAGACCCGGAGGGAAGCATCGCACACGAAAATGTGCCAGGGCAGAGACGTGTTCTACGTTGTCCCTTCTCGTCATGCAGTTTGTGCCTCTGCTGCTTCTGCTGTTAGGACTCGCTCCTTGAAAGGCGAGCGAGAGCGTCCTTCCGGGTGCATTGCACTGAGTCGAGTGCTCGCTCGGGACTTTGCTCCCGGGGCCAAGGCAAGAGGGCGTGCTTGCCCGCAGAACTGAGAACACGCTGTTGGGCAGAGCTGCAACTGACCGCCGGAGTTCAGCTCTCGCCGGACGGCAGAAGGCGAAGAACGAAGCCGCTTGCGAGCGGCGCAGTGCAGCGAAGAGCTCTCCGAATTCGCCGCTAGCTCCACGGTCCTTCTCAGCTGCGAGTAGCAGCGCTCGCAGTACACGGAGCTTCGCAAGGCCCGAAGACCCGGAGGGAAGCATCGCACACGAAAATGTGCCAGGGCAGAGACGTGTTCTACGTTGTCCCTTCTCGTCATGCAGTTTGTGCCTCTGCTGCTTCTGCTGTTAGGAATCGCTCCTTGAAAGGCGAGCGAGAGCGTCCTTCCGGGTGCATTGCACTGAGTCGAGTGCTCGCTCGGGACTTTGCTCCCGGGGCCAAGGCAAGAGGGCGTGCTTGCCCGCAGAACTGAGAACACGCTGTTGGGCAGAGCTGCAACTGACCGCCGGAGTTCAGCTCTCGCCGGACGGCAGAAGGCGAAGAACGAAGCCGCTTGCGAGCGGCGCAGTGCAGCGAAGAGCTCTCCGAATTCGCCGCTAGCTCCACGGTCCTTCTCAGCTGCGAGTAGCAGCGCTCGCAGTACACGGAGCTTCGCAAGGCCCGAAGACCCGGAGGGAAGCATCGCACACGAAAATGTGCCAGGGCAGAGACGTGTTCTACGTTGTCCCTTCTCGTCATGCAGTTTGTGCCTCTGCTGCTTCTGCTGTTAGGAATCGCTCCTTGAAAGGCGAGCGAGAGCGTCCTTCCGGGTGCATTGCACTGAGTCGAGTGCTCGCTCGGGACTTTGCTCCCGGGGCCAAGGCAAGAGGGCGTGCTCGCCCGCAGAACTGAGAACACGCTGTTGGGCAGAGCTGCAACTGACCGCCGGAGTTCAGCTGTCGCCGGACGGCAGAAGGCGAAGAACGAAGCCGCTTGCGAGCGGCGCAGTGCAGCGAAGAGCTCTCCGAATTCGCCGCTAGCTCCACGGTCCTTCTCAGCTGCGAGTAGCAGCGCTCGCAGTACACGGAGCTTCGCAAGGCCCGAAGACCCGGAGGGAAGCATCGCACACGAAAATGTGCCAGGGCAGAGACGTGTTCTACGTTGTCCCTTCTCGTCATGCAGTTTGTGCCTCTGCTGCTTCTGCTGTTAGGAATCGCTCCTTGAAAGGCGAGCGAGAGCGTCCTTCCGGGTGCATTGCACTGAGTCGAGTGCTCGCTCGGGACTTTGCACTCGCGGCCAAGGCAAGAGGGCGTGCTCGCCCGCAGAACTGAGAACACGCTGTTGGGCAGAGCTGCAACTGACCGCCGGAGTTCAGCTCTCGCCGGACGGCAGAAGGCGAAGAACGAAGCCGCTTGCGAGCGGCGCAGTGCAGCGAAGAGCTCTCCGAATTCGCCGCTAGCTCCACGGTCCTTCTCAGCTGCGAGTAGCAGCGCTCGCAGTACACGGAGCTTCGCAAGGCCCGAAGACCCGGAGGGAAGCATCGCACACGAAAATGTGCCAGGGCAGAGACGTGTTCTACGTTGTCCCTTCTCGTCATGCAGTTTGTGCCTCTGCTGCTTCTGCTGTTAGGAATCGCTCCTTGAAAGGCGAGCGAGAGCGTCCTTCCGGGTGCATTGCACTGAGTCGAGTGCTCGCTCGGGACTTTGCTCCCGGGGCCAAGGCAAGAGGGCGTGCTTGCCCGCAGAACTGAGAACACGCTGTTGGGCAGAGCTGCAACTGACCGCCGGAGTTCAGCTCTCGCCGGACGGCAGAAGGCGAAGAACGAAGCCGCTTGCGAGCGGCGCAGTGCAGCGAAGAGCTCTCCGAATTCGCCGCTAGCTCCACGGTCCTTCTGAGCTGCGAGTAGCAGCGCTCGCAGTACACGGAGCTTCGCAAGGCCCGAAGACCCGGAGGGAAGTTTCGCACACGAAAATGTGCCAGGACAGAGACGTGTTCTACGTTGTCCCTTCTCGTCATGCAGTTTGTGCCTCTGCTGCTTCTGCTGTTACGACTCGCTCCTTGAAAGACGAGCGAGAGCGTCCTTCCGGGTGCATTGCACTGAGTCGAGTGCTCGCTCGGGACTTTGCTCCCGGGGCCAAGGCAAGAGGGCGTGCTTGCCCGCAGAACTGAGAACACGCTGTTGGGCAGAGCTGCAACTGACCGCCGGAGTTCAGCTCTCGCCGGACGGCAGAAGGCGAAGAACGAAGCCGCTTGCGAGCGGCGCAGTGCAGCGAAGAGCTCTCCGAATTCGCCGCTAGCTCCACGGTCCTTCTGAGCTGCGAGTAGCAGCGCTCGCAGTACACGGAGCTTCGCGAGGCCCGAAGACCCGGAGGGAAGTATCGCACACGAAAATGTGCCAGGACAGAGACGTGTTCTACGTTGTCCCTTCTCGTCATGCAGTTTGTGCCTCTGCTGCTTCTGCTGTTAGGACTCGCTCCTTGAAAGACGAGCGAGAGCGTCCTTCCGGGTGCATTGCACTGAGTCGAGTGCTCGCTCGGGACTTTGCTCCCGGGGCCAAGGCAAGAGGGCGTGCTTGCCCGCAGAACTGAGAACACGCTGTTGGGCAGAGCTGCAACTGACCGCCGGAGTTCAGCTCTCGCCGGACGGCAGAAGGCGAAGAACGAAGCCGCTTGCGAGCGGCGCAGTGCAGCGAAGAGCTCTCCGAATTCGCCGCTAGCTCCACGGTCCTTCTCAGCTGCGAGTAGCAGCGCTCGCAGTACACGGAGCTTCGCGAGGCCCGAAGACCCGGAGGGAAGTATCGCACACGAAAATGTGCCAGGACAGAGACGTGTTCTACGTTGTCCCTTCTCGTCATGCAGTTTGTGCCTCTGCTGCTTCTGCTGTTAGGACTCGCTCCTTGAAAGACGAGCGAGAGCGTCCTTCCGGGTGCATTGCACTGAGTCGAGTGCTCGCTCGGGACTTTGCTCCCGGGGCCAAGGCAAGAGGGCGTGCTTGCCCGCAGAACTGAGAACACGCTGTTGGGCAGAGCTGCAACTGACCGCCGGAGTTCAGCTGTCGCCGGACGGCAGAAGGCGAAGAACGAAGCCGCTTGCGAGCGGCGCAGTGCAGCGAAGAGCTCTCCGAATTCGCCGCTAGCTCCACGGTCCTTCTCAGCTGCGAGTAGCAGCGCTCGCAGTACACGGAGCTTCGCGAGGCCCGAAGACCCGGAGGGAAGTTTCGCACACGCAAATGTGCCAGGGCAGAGACGTGTTCTACGTTGTCCCTTCTCGTCATGCAGTTTGTGCCTCTGCTGCTTCTGCTGTTAGGACTCGCTCCTTGAAAGACGAGCGAGAGCGTCCTTCCGGGTGCATTGCACTGAGTCGAGTACTCGCTCGGGACTTTGCTCCCGGGGCCAAGGCAAGAGGGCGTGCTTGCCCGCAGAACTGAGAACACGCTGTTGGGCAGAGCTGCAACTGACCGCCGGAGTTCAGCTGTCGCCGGACGGCAGAAGGCGAAGAACGAAGCCGCTTGCGAGCGGCGCAGTGCAGCGAAGAGCTCTCCGAATTCGCCGCTAGCTCCACGGTCCTTCTCAGCTGCGAGTAGCAGCGCTCGCAGTACACGGAGCTTCGCGAGGCCCGAAGACCCGGAGGGAAGTTTCGCACACGAAAATGTGCCAGGACAGAGACGTGTTCTACGTTGTCCCTTCTCGTCATGCAGTTTGTGCCTCTGCTGCTTCTGCTGTTAGGACTCGCTCCTTGAAAGACGAGCGAGAGCGTCCTTCCGGGTGCATTGCACTGAGTCGAGTGCTCGCTCGGGACTTTGCTCCCGGGGCCAAGGCAAGAGGGCGTGCTTGCCCGCAGAACTGAGAACACGCTGTTGGGCAGAGCTGCAACTGACCGCCGGAGTTCAGCTGTCGCCGGACGGCAGAAGGCGAAGAACGAAGCCGCTTGCGAGCGGCGCAGTGCAGCGAAGAGCTCTCCGAATTCGCCGCTAGCTCCACGGTCCTTCTCAGCTGCGAGTAGCAGCGCTCGCAGTACACGGAGCTTCGCAAGGCCCGAAGACCCGGAGGGAAGTTTCGCACACGAAAATGTGCCAGGACAGAGACGTGTTCTACGTTGTCCCTTCTCGTCATGCAGTTTGTGCCTCTGCTGCTTCTGCTGTTAGGACTCGCTCCTTGAAAGACGAGCGAGAGCGTCCTTCCGGGTGCATTGCACTGAGTCGAGTGCTCGCTCGGGACTTTGCTCCCGGGGCCAAGGCAAGAGGGCGTGCTTGCCCGCAGAACTGAGAACACGCTGTTGGGCAGAGCTGCAACTGACCGCCGGAGTTCAGCTCTCGCCGGACGGCAGAAGGCGAAGAACGAAGCCGCTTGCGAGCGGCGCAGTGCAGCGAAGAGCTCTCCGAATTCGCCGCTAGCTCCACGGTCCTTCTCAGCTGCGAGTAGCAGCGCTCGCAGTACACGGAGCTTCGCGAGGCCCGAAGACCCGGAGGGAAGTTTCGCACACGAAAATGTGCCAGGACAGAGACGTGTTCTACGTTGTCCCTTCTCGTCATGCAGTTTGTGCCTCTGCTGCTTCTGCTGTTAGGACTCGCTCCTTGAAAGACGAGCGAGAGCGTCCTTCCGGGTGCATTGCACTGAGTCGAGTGCTCGCTCGGGACTTTGCTCCCGGGGCCAAGGCAAGAGGGCGTGCTTGCCCGCAGAACTGAGAACACGCTGTTGGGCAGAGCTGCAACTGACCGCCGGAGTTCAGCTCTCGCCGGACGGCAGAAGGCGAAGAACGAAGCCGCTTGCGAGCGGCGCAGTGCAGCGAAGAGCTCTCCGAATTCGCCGCTAGCTCCACGGTCCTTCTCAGCTGCGAGTAGCAGCGCTCGCAGTACACGGAGCTTCGCGAGGCCCGAAGACCCGGAGGGAAGTTTCGCACACGAAAATGTGCCAGGACAGAGACGTGTTCTACGTTGTCCCTTCTCGTCATGCAGTTTGTGCCTCTGCTGCTTCTGCTGTTAGGACTCGCTCCTTGAAAGACGAGCGAGAGCGTCCTTCCGGGTGCATTGCACTGAGTCGAGTGCTCGCTCGGGACTTTGCTCCCGGGGCCAAGGCAAGAGGGCGTGCTTGCCCGCAGAACTGAGAACACGCTGTTGGGCAGAGCTGCAACTGACCGCCGGAGTTCAGCTCTCGCCGGACGGCAGAAGGCGAAGAACGAAGCCGCTTGCGAGCGGCGCAGTGCAGCGAAGAGCTCTCCGAATTCGCCGCTAGCTCCACGGTCCTTCTCAGCTGCGAGTAGCAGCGCTCGCAGTACACGGAGCTTCGCGAGGCCCGAAGACCCGGAGGGAAGTATCGCACACGCAAATGTGCCAGGACAGAGACGTGTTCTACGTTGTCCCTTCTCGTCATGCAGTTTGTGCCTCTGCTGCTTCTGCTGTTAGGACTCGCTCCTTGAAAGACGAGCGAGAGCGTCCTTCCGGGTGCATTGCACTGAGTCGAGTGCTCGCTCGGGACTTTGCTCCCGGGGCCAAGGCAAGAGGGCGTGCTTGCCCGCAGAACTGAGAACACGCTGTTGGGCAGAGCTGCAACTGACCGCCGGAGTTCAGCTCTCGCCGGACGGCAGAAGGCGAAGAACGAAGCCGCTTGCGAGCGGCGCAGTGCAGCGAAGAGCTCTCCGAATTCGCCGCTAGCTCCACGGTCCTTCTCAGCTGCGAGTAGCAGCGCTCGCAGTACACGGAGCTTCGCGAGGCCCGAAGACCCGGAGGGAAGTATCGCACACGCAAATGTGCCAGGACAGAGACGTGTTCTACGTTGTCCCTTCTCGTCATGCAGTTTGTGCCTCTGCTGCTTCTGCTGTTAGGACTCGCTCCTTGAAAGACGAGCGAGAGCGTCCTTCCGGGTGCATTGCACTGAGTCGAGTGCTCGCTCGGGACTTTGCTCCCGGGGCCAAGGCAAGAGGGCGTGCTTGCCCGCAGAACTGAGAACACGCTGTTGGGCAGAGCTGCAACTGACCGCCGGAGTTCAGCTCTCGCCGGACGGCAGAAGGCGAAGAACGAAGCCGCTTGCGAGCGGCGCAGTGCAGCGAAGAGCTCTCCGAATTCGCCGCTAGCTCCACGGTCCTTCTCAGCTGCGAGTAGCAGCGCTCGCAGTACACGGAGCTTCGCGAGGCCCGAAGACCCGGAGGGAAGTTTCGCACACGAAAATGTGCCAGGACAGAGACGTGTTCTACGTTGTCCCTTCTCGTCATGCAGTTTGTGCCTCTGCTGCTTCTGCTGTTAGGACTCGCTCCTTGAAAGACGAGCGAGAGCGTCCTTCCGGGTGCATTGCACTGAGTCGAGTGCTCGCTCGGGACTTTGCTCCCGGGGCCAAGGCAAGAGGGCGTGCTTGCCCGCAGAACTGAGAACACGCTGTTGGGCAGAGCTGCAACTGACCGCCGGAGTTCAGCTCTCGCCGGACGGCAGAAGGCGAAGAACGAAGCCGCTTGCGAGCGGCGCAGTGCAGCGAAGAGCTCTCCGAATTCGCCGCTAGCTCCACGGTCCTTCTCAGCTGCGAGTAGCAGCGCTCGCAGTACACGGAGCTTCGCGAGGCCCGAAGACCCGGAGGGAAGTTTCGCACACGAAAATGTGCCAGGACAGAGACGTGTTCTACGTTGTCCCTTCTCGTCATGCAGTTTGTGCCTCTGCTGCTTCTGCTGTTAGGACTCGCTCCTTGAAAGACGAGCGAGAGCGTCCTTCCGGGTGCATTGCACTGAGTCGAGTGCTCGCTCGGGACTTTGCTCCCGGGGCCAAGGCAAGAGGGCGTGCTTGCCCGCAGAACTGAGAACACGCTGTTGGGCAGAGCTGCAACTGACCGCCGGAGTTCAGCTCTCGCCGGACGGCAGAAGGCGAAGAACGAAGCCGCTTGCGAGCGGCGCAGTGCAGCGAAGAGCTCTCCGAATTCGCCGCTAGCTCCACGGTCCTTCTCAGCTGCGAGTAGCAGCGCTCGCAGTACACGGAGCTTCGCGAGGCCCGAAGACCCGGAGGGAAGTATGGCACACGGAAATGTGCCAGGACAGAGACGTGTTCTACGTTGTCCCTTCTCGTCATGCAGTTTGTGCCTCTGCTGCTTCTGCTGTTAGGACTCGCTCCTTGAAAGACGAGCGAGAGCGTCCTTCCGGGTGCATTGCACTGAGTCGAGTGCTCGCTCGGGACTTTGCTCCCGGGGCCAAGGCAAGAGGGCGTGCTTGCCCGCAGAACTGAGAACACGCTGTTGGGCAGAGCTGCAACTGACCGCCGGAGTTCAGCTCTCGCCGGACGGCAGAAGGCGAAGAACGAAGCCGCTTGCGAGCGGCGCAGTGCAGCGAAGAGCTCTCCGAATTCGCCGCTAGCTCCACGGTCCTTCTCAGCTGCGAGTAGCAGCGCTCGCAGTACACGGAGCTTCGCGAGGCCCGAAGACCCGGAGGGAAGTTTCGCACACGAAAATGTGCCAGGACAGAGACGTGTTCTACGTTGTCCCTTCTCGTCATGCAGTTTGTGCCTCTGCTGCTTCTGCTGTTAGGACTCGCTCCTTGAAAGACGAGCGAGAGCGTCCTTCCGGGTGCATTGCACTGAGTCGAGTGCTCGCTCGGGACTTTGCTCCCGGGGCCAAGGCAAGAGGGCGTGCTTGCCCGCAGAACTGAGAACACGCTGTTGGGCAGAGCTGCAACTGACCGCCGGAGTTCAGCTCTCGCCGGACGGCAGAAGGCGAAGAACGAAGCCGCTTGCGAGCGGCGCAGTGCAGCGAAGAGCTCTCCGAATTCGCCGCTAGCTCCACGGTCCTTCTCAGCTGCGAGTAGCAGCGCTCGCAGTACACGGAGCTTCGCGAGGCCCGAAGACCCGGAGGGAAGTTTCGCACACGAAAATGTGCCAGGACAGAGACGTGTTCTACGTTGTCCCTTCTCGTCATGCAGTTTGTGCCTCTGCTGCTTCTGCTGTTAGGACTCGCTCCTTGAAAGACGAGCGAGAGCGTCCTTCCGGGTGCATTGCACTGAGTCGAGTGCTCGCTCGGGACTTTGCTCCCGGGGCCAAGGCAAGAGGGCGTGCTTGCCCGCAGAACTGAGAACACGCTGTTGGGCAGAGCTGCAACTGACCGCCGGAGTTCAGCTCTCGCCGGACGGCAGAAGGCGAAGAACGAAGCCGCTTGCGAGCGGCGCAGTGCAGCGAAGAGCTCTCCGAATTCGCCGCTAGCTCCACGGTCCTTCTCAGCTGCGAGTAGCAGCGCTCGCAGTACACGGAGCTTCGCGAGGCCCGAAGACCCGGAGGGAAGTATCGCACACGCAAATGTGCCAGGACAGAGACGTGTTCTACGTTGTCCCTTCTCGTCATGCAGTTTGTGCCTCTGCTGCTTCTGCTGTTAGGACTCGCTCCTTGAAAGACGAGCGAGAGCGTCCTTCCGGGTGCATTGCACTGAGTCGAGTGCTCGCTCGGGACTTTGCTCCCGGGGCCAAGGCAAGAGGGCGTGCTTGCCCGCAGAACTGAGAACACGCTGTTGGGCAGAGCTGCAACTGACCGCCGGAGTTCAGCTCTCGCCGGACGGCAGAAGGCGAAGAACGAAGCCGCTTGCGAGCGGCGCAGTGCAGCGAAGAGCTCTCCGAATTCGCCGCTAGCTCCACGGTCCTTCTCAGCTGCGAGTAGCAGCGCTCGCAGTACACGGAGCTTCGCGAGGCCCGAAGACCCGGAGGGAAGTATGGCACACGGAAATGTGCCAGGACAGAGACGTGTTCTACGTTGTCCCTTCTCGTCATGCAGTTTGTGCCTCTGCTGCTTCTGCTGTTAGGACTCGCTCCTTGAAAGACGAGCGAGAGCGTCCTTCCGGGTGCATTGCACTGAGTCGAGTGCTCGCTCGGGACTTTGCTCCCGGGGCCAAGGCAAGAGGGCGTGCTTGCCCGCAGAACTGAGAACACGCTGTTGGGCAGAGCTGCAACTGACCGCCGGAGTTCAGCTCTCGCCGGACGGCAGAAGGCGAAGAACGAAGCCGCTTGCGAGCGGCGCAGTGCAGCGAAGAGCTCTCCGAATTCGCCGCTAGCTCCACGGTCCTTCTCAGCTGCGAGTAGCAGCGCTCGCAGTACACGGAGCTTCGCGAGGCCCGAAGACCCGGAGGGAAGTATCGCACACGCAAATGTGCCAGGACAGAGACGTGTTCTACGTTGTCCCTTCTCGTCATGCAGTTTGTGCCTCTGCTGCTTCTGCTGTTAGGACTCGCTCCTTGAAAGACGAGCGAGAGCGTCCTTCCGGGTGCATTGCACTGAGTCGAGTGCTCGCTCGGGACTTTGCTCCCGGGGCCAAGGCAAGAGGGCGTGCTTGCCCGCAGAACTGAGAACACGCTGTTGGGCAGAGCTGCAACTGACCGCCGGAGTTCAGCTCTCGCCGGACGGCAGAAGGCGAAGAACGAAGCCGCTTGCGAGCGGCGCAGTGCAGCGAAGAGCTCTCCGAATTCGCCGCTAGCTCCACGGTCCTTCTCAGCTGCGAGTAGCAGCGCTCGCAGTACACGGAGCTTCGCGAGGCCCGAAGACCCGGAGGGAAGTATCGCACACGCAAATGTGCCAGGACAGAGACGTGTTCTACGTTGTCCCTTCTCGTCATGCAGTTTGTGCCTCTGCTGCTTCTGCTGTTAGGACTCGCTCCTTGAAAGACGAGCGAGAGCGTCCTTCCGGGTGCATTGCACTGAGTCGAGTGCTCGCTCGGGACTTTGCTCCCGGGGCCAAGGCAAGAGGGCGTGCTTGCCCGCAGAACTGAGAACACGCTGTTGGGCAGAGCTGCAACTGACCGCCGGAGTTCAGCTCTCGCCGGACGGCAGAAGGCGAAGAACGAAGGCGCTTGCGAGCGGCGCAGTGCAGCGAAGAGCTCTCCGAATTCGCCGCTAGCTCCACGGTCCTTCTCAGCTGCGAGTAGCAGCGCTCGCAGTACACGGAGCTTCGCGAGGCCCGAAGACCCGGAGGGAAGTATCGCACACGCAAATGTGCCAGGACAGAGACGTGTTCTACGTTGTCCCTTCTCGTCATGCAGTTTGTGCCTCTGCTGCTTCTGCTGTTAGGACTCGCTCCTTGAAAGACGAGCGAGAGCGTCCTTCCGGGTGCATTGCACTGAGTCGAGTGCTCGCTCGGGACTTTGCTCTCGGGGCCAAGGCAAGAGGGCGTGCTTGCCCGCAGAACTGAGAACACGCTGTTGGGCAGAGCTGCAACTGACCGCCGGAGTTCAGCTCTCGCCGGACGGCAGAAGGCGAAGAACGAAGGCGCTTGCGAGCGGCGCAGTGCAGCGAAGAGCTCTCCGAATTCGCCGCTAGCTCCACGGTCCTTCTCAGCTGCGAGTAGCAGCGCTCGCAGTACACGGAGCTTCG
Source organism: Sturnus vulgaris (assembly GCF_052056855.1). Classification (NCBI taxonomy): domain Eukaryota; kingdom Metazoa; phylum Chordata; class Aves; order Passeriformes; family Sturnidae; genus Sturnus; species Sturnus vulgaris. Next base: position 134,579 of record NW_028276360.1, read on the forward strand.
CAAGGCCCGAAGACCCGGAGGGAAGTATGGCACACGAAAATGTGCCAGGACAGAGACGTGTTCTACGTTGTCCCTTCTCGTCATGCAGTTTGTGCCTCTGCTGCTTCTGCTGTTAGGACTCGCTCCTTGAAAGACGAGCGAGAGCGTCCTTCCGGGTGCATTGCACTGAGTCGAGTGCTCGCTCGGGACTTTGCTCCCGGGGCCAAGGCAAGAGGGCGTGCTTGCCCGCAGAACTGAGAACACGCTGTTGGGCAGAGCTGCAACTGACCGCCGGAGTTCAGCTCTCGCCGGACGGCAGAAGGCGAAGAACGAAGCCGCTTGCGAGCGGCGCAGTGCAGCGAAGAGCTCTCCGAATTCGCCGCTAGCTCCACGGTCCTTCTCAGCTGCGAGTAGCAGCGCTCGCAGTACACGGAGCTTCGCAAGGCCCGAAGACCCGGAGGGAAGTATGGCACACGGAAATGTGCCAGGACAGAGACGTGTTCTACGTTGTCCCTTCTCGTCATGCAGTTTGTGCCTCTGCTGCTTCTGCTGTTAGGACTCGCTCCTTGAAAGACGAGCGAGAGCGTCCTTCCGGGTGCATTGCACTGAGTCGAGTGCTCGCTCGGGACTTTGCTCCCGGGGCCAAGGCAAGAGGGCGTGCTTGCCCGCAGAACTGAGAACACGCTGTTGGGCAGAGCTGCAACTGACCGCCGGAGTTCAGCTCTCGCCGGACGGCAGAAGGCGAAGAACGAAGCCGCTTGCGAGCGGCGCAGTGCAGCGAAGAGCTCTCCGAATTCGCCGCTAGCTCCACGGTCCTTCTCAGCTGCGAGTAGCAGCGCTCGCAGTACACGGAGCTTCGCAAGGCCCGAAGACCCGGAGGGAAGCATCGCACACGCAAATGTGCCAGGGCAGAGACGTGTTCTACGTTGTCCCTTCTCGTCATGCAGTTTGTGCCTCTGCTGCTTCTGCTGTTAGGAATCGCTCCTTGAAAGGCGAGCGAGAGCGTCCTTCCGGGTGCATTGCACTGAGTCGAGTGCTCGCTCGGGACTTTGCTCCCGGGGCCAAGGCAAGAGGGCGTGCTTACCCGCAGAACTGAGAACACGCTGTTGGGCAGAGCTGCAACTGACCGCCGGAGTTCAGCTCTCGCCGGACGGCAGAAGGCGAAGAACGAAGCCGCTTGCGAGCGGCGCAGTGCAGCGAAGAGCTCTCCGAATTCGCCGCTAGCTCCACGGTCCTTCTCAGCTGCGAGTAGCAGCGCTCGCAGTACACGGAGCTTCGCAAGGCCCGAAGACCCGGAGGGAAGCATCGCACACGAAAATGTGCCAGGGCAGAGACGTGTTCTACGTTGTCCCTTCTCGTCATGCAGTTTGTGCCTCTGCTGCTTCTGCTGTTAGGAATCGCTCCTTGAAAGGCGAGCGAGAGCGTCCTTCCGGGTGCATTGCACTGAGTCGAGTGCTCGCTCGGGACTTTGCTCCCGGGGCCAAGGCAAGAGGGCGTGCTTACCCGCAGAACTGAGAACACGCTGTTGGGCAGAGCTGCAACTGACCGCCGGAGTTCAGCTCTCGCCGGACGGCAGAAGGCGAAGAACGAAGCCGCTTGCGAGCGGCGCAGTGCAGCGAAGAGCTCTCCGAATTCGCCGCTAGCTCCACGGTCCTTCTCAGCTGCGAGTAGCAGCGCTCGCAGTACACGGAGCTTCGCAAGGCCCGAAGACCCGGAGGGAAGCATCGCACACGCAAATGTGCCAGGGCAGAGACGTGTTCTACGTTGTCCCTTCTCGTCATGCAGTTTGTGCCTCTGCTGCTTCTGCTGTTAGGACTCGCTCCTTGAAAGACGAGCGAGAGCGTCCTTCCGGGTGCATTGCACTGAGTCGAGTGCTCGCTCGTGACTTTGCACTCGGGGCCAAGGCAAGAGGGCGTGCTTGCCCGCAGAACTGAGAACACGCTGTTGGGCAGAGCTGCAACTGACCGCCGGAGTTCAGCTCTCGCCGGACGGCAGAAGGCGAAGAACGAAGCCGCTTGCGAACGGCGCAGTGCAGCGAAGAGCTCTCCGAATTCGCCGCTAGCTCCACGGTCCTTCTCAGCTGCGAGTAGCAGCGCTCGCAGTACACGGAGCTTCGCAAGGCCCGAAGACCCGGAGGGAAGTTTCGCACACGAAAATGTGCCAGGACAGAGACGTGTTCTACGTTGTCCCTTCTCGTCATGCAGTTTGTGCCTCTGCTGCTTCTGCTGTTAGGACTCGCTCCTTGAAAGACGAGCGAGAGCGTCCTTCCGGGTGCATTGCACTGAGTCGAGTGCTCGCTCGGGACTTTGCTCCCGGGGCCAAGGCAAGAGGGCGTGCTTGCCCGCAGAACTGAGAACACGCTGTTGGGCAGAGCTGCAACTGACCGCCGGAGTTCAGCTGTCGCCGGACGGCAGAAGGCGAAGAACGAAGCCGCTTGCGAGCGGCGCAGTGCAGCGAAGAGCTCTCCGAATTCGCCGCTAGCTCCACGGTCCTTCTCAGCTGCGAGTAGCAGCGCTCGCAGTACACGGAGCTTCGCGAGGCCCGAAGACCCGGAGGGAAGTTTCGCACACGAAAATGTGCCAGGACAGAGACGTGTTCTACGTTGTCCCTTCTCGTCATGCAGTTTGTGCCTCTGCTGCTTCTGCTGTTAGGACTCGCTCCTTGAAAGACGAGCGAGAGCGTCCTTCCGGGTGCATTGCACTGAGTCGAGTGCTCGCTCGGGACTTTGCTCCCGGGGCCAAGGCAAGAGGGCGTGCTTGCCCGCAGAACTGAGAACACGCTGTTGGGCAGAGCTGCAACTGACCGCCGGAGTTCAGCTGTCGCCGGACGGCAGAAGGCGAAGAACGAAGCCGCTTGCGAGCGGCGCAGTGCAGCGAAGAGCTCTCCGAATTCGCCGCTAGCTCCACGGTCCTTCTCAGCTGCGAGTAGCAGCGCTCGCAGTACACGGAGCTTCGCGAGGCCCGAAGACCCGGAGGGAAGTTTCGCACACGAAAATGTGCCAGGACAGAGACGTGTTCTACGTTGTCCCTTCTCGTCATGCAGTTTGTGCCTCTGCTGCTTCTGCTGTTAGGACTCGCTCCTTGAAAGACGAGCGAGAGCGTCCTTCCGGGTGCATTGCACTGAGTCGAGTGCTCGCTCGGGACTTTGCTCCCGGGGCCAAGGCAAGAGGGCGTGCTTGCCCGCAGAACTGAGAACACGCTGTTGGGCAGAGCTGCAACTGACCGCCGGAGTTCAGCTCTCGCCGGACGGCAGAAGGCGAAGAACGAAGCCGCTTGCGAGCGGCGCAGTGCAGCGAAGAGCTCTCCGAATTCGCCGCTAGCTCCACGGTCCTTCTCAGCTGCGAGTAGCAGCGCTCGCAGTACACGGAGCTTCGCGAGGCCCGAAGACCCGGAGGGAAGTTTCGCACACGAAAATGTGCCAGGACAGAGACGTGTTCTACGTTGTCCCTTCTCGTCATGCAGTTTGTGCCTCTGCTGCTTCTGCTGTTAGGACTCGCTCCTTGAAAGACGAGCGAGAGCGTCCTTCCGGGTGCATTGCACTGAGTCGAGTGCTCGCTCGGGACTTTGCTCCCGGGGCCAAGGCAAGAGGGCGTGCTTGCCCGCAGAACTGAGAACACGCTGTTGGGCAGAGCTGCAACTGACCGCCGGAGTTCAGCTCTCGCCGGACGGCAGAAGGCGAAGAACGAAGCCGCTTGCGAGCGGCGCAGTGCAGCGAAGAGCTCTCCGAATTCGCCGCTAGCTCCACGGTCCTTCTCAGCTGCGAGTAGCAGCGCTCGCAGTACACGGAGCTTCGCAAGGCCCGAAGACCCGGAGGGAAGTATGGCACACGGAAATGTGCCAGGACAGAGACGTGTTCTACGTTGTCCCTTCTCGTCATGCAGTTTGTGCCTCTGCTGCTTCTGCTGTTAGGACTCGCTCCTTGAAAGACGAGCGAGAGCGTCCTTCCGGGTGCATTGCACTGAGTCGAGTGCTCGCTCGGGACTTTGCTCCCGGGGCCAAGGCAAGAGGGCGTGCTTGCCCGCAGAACTGAGAACACGCTGTTGGGCAGAGCTGCAACTGACCGCCGGAGTTCAGCTCTCGCCGGACGGCAGAAGGCGAAGAACGAAGGCGCTTGCGAGCGGCGCAGTGCAGCGAAGAGCTCTCCGAATTCGCCGCTAGCTCCACGGTCCTTCTCAGCTGCGAGTAGCAGCGCTCGCAGTACACGGAGCTTCGCAAGGCCCGAAGACCCGGAGGGAAGTTTCGCACACGAAAATGTGCCAGGACAGAGACGTGTTCTACGTTGTCCCTTCTCGTCATGCAGTTTGTGCCTCTGCTGCTTCTGCTGTTAGGACTCGCTCCTTGAAAGACGAGCGAGAGCGTCCTTCCGGGTGCATTGCACTGAGTCGAGTGCTCGCTCGGGACTTTGCTCCCGGGGCCAAGGCAAGAGGGCGTGCTTGCCCGCAGAACTGAGAACACGCTGTTGGGCAGAGCTGCAACTGACCGCCGGAGTTCAGCTCTCGCCGGACGGCAGAAGGCGAAGAACGAAGCCGCTTGCGAGCGGCGCAGTGCAGCGAAGAGCTCTCCGAATTCGCCGCTAGCTCCACGGTCCTTCTCAGCTGCGAGTAGCAGCGCTCGCAGTACACGGAGCTTCGCAAGGCCCGAAGACCCGGAGGGGAGTTTCGCACACGAAAATGTGCCAGGACAGAGACGTGTTCTACGTTGTCCCTTCTCGTCATGCAGTTTGTGCCTCTGCTGCTTCTGCTGTTAGGACTCGCTCCTTGAAAGACGAGCGAGAGCGTCCTTCCGGGTGCATTGCACTGAGTCGAGTGCTCGCTCGGGACTTTGCTCCCGGGGCCAAGGCAAGAGGGCGTGCTTGCCCGCAGAACTGAGAACACGCTGTTGGGCAGAGCTGCAACTGACCGCCGGAGTTCAGCTGTCGCCGGACGGCAGAAGGCGAAGAACGAAGCCGCTTGCGAGCGGCGCAGTGCAGCGAAGAGCTCTCCGAATTCGCCGCTAGCTCCACGGTCCTTCTCAGCTGCGAGTAGCAGCGCTCGCAGTACACGGAGCTTCGCAAGGCCCGAAGACCCGGAGGGAAGTATCGCACACGCAAATGTGCCAGGACAGAGACGTGTTCTACGTTGTCCCTTCTCGTCATGCAGTTTGTGCCTCTGCTGCTTCTGCTGTTAGGACTCGCTCCTTGAAAGACGAGCGAGAGCGTCCTTCCGGGTGCATTGCACTGAGTCGAGTGCTCGCTCGGGACTTTGCTCCCGGGGCCAAGGCAAGAGGGCGTGCTTGCCCGCAGAACTGAGAACACGCTGTTGGGCAGAGCTGCAACTGACCGCCGGAGTTCAGCTGTCGCCGGACGGCAGAAGGCGAAGAACGAAGCCGCTTGCGAGCGGCGCAGTGCAGCGAAGAGCTCTCCGAATTCGCCGCTAGCTCCACGGTCCTTCTCAGCTGCGAGTAGCAGCGCTCGCAGTACACGGAGCTTCGCAAGGCCCGAAGACCCGGAGGGAAGCATCGCACACGAAAATGTGCCAGGGCAGAGACGTGTTCTACGTTGTCCCTTCTCGTCATGCAGTTTGTGCCTCTGCTGCTTCTGCTGTTAGGAATCGCTCCTTGAAAGGCGAGCGAGAGCGTCCTTCCGGGTGCATTGCACTGAGTCGAGTGCTCGCTCGGGACTTTGCTCCCGGGGCCAAGGCAAGAGGGCGTGCTTGCCCGCAGAACTGAGAACACGCTGTTGGGCAGAGCTGCAACTGACCGCCGGAGTTCAGCTCTCGCCGGACGGCAGAAGGCGAAGAACGAAGCCGCTTGCGAGCGGCGCAGTGCAGCGAAGAGCTCTCCGAATTCGCCGCTAGCTCCACGGTCCTTCTCAGCTGCGAGTAGCAGCGCTCGCAGTACACGGAGCTTCGCAAGGCCCGAAGACCCGGAGGGAAGCATCGCACACGAAAATGTGCCAGGGCAGAGACGTGTTCTACGTTGTCCCTTCTCGTCATGCAGTTTGTGCCTCTGCTGCTTCTGCTGTTAGGACTCGCTCCTTGAAAGGCGAGCGAGAGCGTCCTTCCGGGTGCATTGCACTGAGTCGAGTGCTCGCTCGGGACTTTGCACTCGGGGCCAAGGCAAGAGGGCGTGCTTGCCCGCAGAACTGAGAACACGCTGTTGGGCAGAGCTGCAACTGACCGCCGGAGTTCAGCTGTCGCCGGACGGCAGAAGGCGAAGAACGAAGCCGCTTGCGAGCGGCGCAGTGCAGCGAAGAGCTCTCCGAATTCGCCGCTAGCTCCACGGTCCTTCTCAGCTGCGAGTAGCAGCGCTCGCAGTACACGGAGCTTCGCAAGGCCCGAAGACCCGGAGGGAAGTATCGCACACGAAAATGTGCCAGGACAGAGACGTGTTCTACGTTGTCCCTTCTCGTCATGCAGTTTGTGCCTCTGCTGCTTCTGCTGTTAGGAATCGCTCCTTGAAAGGCGAGCGAGAGCGTGCTTCCGGGTGCATTGCACTGAGTCGAGTGCTCGCTCGGGACTTTGCTCTCGGGGCCAAGGCAAGAGGGCGTGCTTGCCCGCAGAACTGAGAACACGCTGTTGGGCAGAGCTGCAACTGACCGCCGGAGTTCAGCTCTCGCCGGACGGCAGAAGGCGAAGAACGAAGCCGCTTGCGAGCGGCGCAGTGCAGCGAAGAGCTCTCCGAATTCGCCGCTAGCTCCACGGTCCTTCTCAGCTGCGAGTAGCAGCGCTCGCAGTACACGGAGCTTCGCAAGGCCCGAAGACCCGGAGGGAAGCATCGCACACGAAAATGTGCCAGGGCAGAGACGTGTTCTACGTTGTCCCTTCTCGTCATGCAGTTTGTGCCTCTGCTGCTTCTGCTGTTAGGAATCGCTCCTTGAAAGGCGAGCGAGAGCGTCCTTCCGGGTGCATTGCACTGAGTCGAGTGCTCGCTCGGGACTTTGCTCCCGGGGCCAAGGCAAGAGGGCGTGCTTGCCCGCAGAACTGAGAACACGCTGTTGGGCAGAGCTGCAACTGACCGCCGGAGTTCAGCTGTCGCCAGACGGCAGAAGGCGTAGAACGAAGCCGCTTGCGAGCGGCGCAGTGCAGCGAAGAGCTCTCCGAATTCGCCGCTAGCTCCACGGTCCTTCTCAGCTGCGAGTAGCAGCGCTCGCAGTACACGGAGCTTCGCAAGGCCCGAAGACCCGGAGGGAAGTTTCGCACACGAAAATGTGCCAGGACAGAGACGTGTTCTACGTTGTCCCTTCTCGTCATGCAGTTTGTGCCTCTGCTGCTTCTGCTGTTAGGACTCGCTCCTTGAAAGACGAGCGAGAGCGTCCTTCCGGGTGCATTGCACTGAGTCGAGTGCTCGCTCGGGACTTTGCTCCCGGGGCCAAGGCAAGAGGGCGTGCTTGCCCGCAGAACTGAGAACACGCTGTTGGGCAGAGCTGCAACTGACCGCCGGAGTTCAGCTCTCGCCGGACGGCAGAAGGCGAAGAACGAAGCCGCTTGCGAGCGGCGCAGTGCAGCGAAGAGCTCTCCGAATTCGCCGCTAGCTCCACGGTCCTTCTCAGCTGCGAGTAGCAGCGCTCGCAGTACACGGAGCTTCGCAAGGCCCGAAGACCCGGAGGGAAGTTTCGCACACGAAAATGTGCCAGGACAGAGACGTGTTCTACGTTGTCCCTTCTCGTCATGCAGTTTGTGCCTCTGCTGCTTCTGCTGTTAGGACTCGCTCCTTGAAAGACGAGCGAGAGCGTCCTTCCGGGTGCATTGCACTGAGTCGAGTGCTCGCTCGGGACTTTGCTCCCGGGGCCAAGGCAAGAGGGCGTGCTTGCCCGCAGAACTGAGAACACGCTGTTGGGCAGAGCTGCAACTGACCGCCGGAGTTCAGCTCTCGCCGGACGGCAGAAGGCGAAGAACGAAGCCGCTTGCGAGCGGCGCAGTGCAGCGAAGAGCTCTCCGAATTCGCCGCTAGCTCCACGGTCCTTCTCAGCTGCGAGTAGCAGCGCTCGCAGTACACGGAGCTTCGCAAGGCCCGAAGACCCGGAGGGAAGTTTCGCACACGAAAATGTGCCAGGACAGAGACGTGTTCTACGTTGTCCCTTCTCGTCATGCAGTTTGTGCCTCTGCTGCTTCTGCTGTTAGGAATCGCTCCTTGAAAGACGAGCGAGAGCGTCCTTCCGGGTGCATTGCACTGAGTCGAGTGCTCGCTCGGGACTTTGCTCCCGGGGCCAAGGCAAGAGGGCGTGCTTGCCCGCAGAACTGAGAACACGCTGTTGGGCAGAGCTGCAACTGACCGCCGGAGTTCAGCTCTCGCCGGACGGCAGAAGGCGAAGAACGAAGCCGCTTGCGAGCGGCGCAGTGCAGCGAAGAGCTCTCCGAATTCGCCGCTAGCTCCACGGTCCTTCTCAGCTGCGAGTAGCAGCGCTCGCAGTACACGGAGCTTCGCGAGGCCCGAAGACCCGGAGGGAAGCATCGCACACGAAAATGTGCCAGGACAGAGACGTGTTCTACGTTGTCCCTTCTCGTCATGCAGTTTGTGCCTCTGCTGCTTCTGCTGTTAGGACTCGCTCCTTGAAAGACGAGCGAGAGCGTCCTTCCGGGTGCATTGCACTGAGTCGAGTGCTCGCTCGGGACTTTGCTCCCGGGGCCAAGGCAAGAGGGCGTGCTTGCCCGCAGAACTGAGAACACGCTGTTGGGCAGAGCTGCAACTGACCGCCGGAGTTCAGCTGTCGCCGGACGGCAGAAGGCGAAGAACGAAGCCGCTTGCGAGCGGCGCAGTGCAGCGAAGAGCTCTCCGAATTCGCCGCTAGCTCCACGGTCCTTCTCAGCTGCGAGTAGCAGCGCTCGCAGTACACGGAGCTTCGCGAGGCCCGAAGACCCGGAGGGAAGCATCGCACACGAAAATGTGCCAGGACAGAGACGTGTTCTACGTTGTCCCTTCCCGTCATGCAGTTTGTGCCTCTGCTGCTTCTGCTGTTAGGACTCGCTCCTTGAAAGACGAGCGAGAGCGTCCTTCCGGGTGCATTGCACTGAGTCGAGTGCTCGCTCGGGACTTTGCTCCCGGGGCCAAGGCAAGAGGGCGTGCTTGCCCGCAGAACTGAGAACACGCTGTTGGGCAGAGCTGCAACTGACCGCCGGAGTTCAGCTGTCGCCGGACGGCAGAAGGCGAAGAACGAAGCCGCTTGCGAGCGGCGCAGTGCAGCGAAGAGCTCTCCGAATTCGCCGCTAGCTCCACGGTCCTTCTCAGCTGCGAGTAGCAGCGCTCGCAGTACACGGAGCTTCGCAAGGCCCGAAGACCCGGAGGGAAGCATCGCACACGCAAATGTGCCAGGACAGAGACGTGTTCTACGTTGTCCCTTCCCGTCATGCAGTTTGTGCCTCTGCTGCTTCTGCTGTTAGGACTCGCTCCTTGAAAGACGAGCGAGAGCGTCCTTCCGGGTGCATTGCACTGAGTCGAGTGCTCGCTCGGGACTTTGCTCCCGGGGCCAAGGCAAGAGGGCGTGCTTGCCCGCAGAACTGAGAACACGCTGTTGGGCAGAGCTGCAACTGACCGCCGGAGTTCAGCTGTCGCCGGACGGCAGAAGGCGAAGAACGAAGCCGCTTGCGAGCGGCGCAGTGCAGCGAAGAGCTCTCCGAATTCGCCGCTAGCTCCACGGTCCTTCTCAGCTGCGAGTAGCAGCGCTCGCAGTACACGGAGCTTCGCAAGGCCCGAAGACCCGGAGGGAAGCTTCGCACACGCAAATGTGCCAGGACAGAGACGTGTTCTACGTTGTCCCTTCTCGTCATGCAGTTTGTGCCTCTGCTGCTTCTGCTGTTAGGACTCGCTCCTTGAAAGACGAGCGAGAGCGTCCTTCCGGGTGCATTGCACTGAGTCGAGTGCTCGCTCGGGACTTTGCTCCCGGGGCCAAGGCAAGAGGGCGTGCTTGCCCGCAGAACTGAGAACACGCTGTTGGGCAGAGCTGCAACTGACCGCCGGAGTTCAGCTGTCGCCGGACGGCAGAAGGCGAAGAACGAAGCCGCTTGCGAGCGGCGCAGTGCAGCGAAGAGCTCTCCGAATTCGCCGCTAGCTCCACGGTCCTTCTCAGCTGCGAGTAGCAGCGCTCGCAGTACACGGAGCTTCGCAAGGCCCGAAGACCCGGAGGGAAGCTTCGCACACGAAAATGTGCCAGGACAGAGACGTGTTCTACGTTGTCCCTTCTCGTCATGCAGTTTGTGCCTCTGCTGCTTCTGCTGTTAGGACTCGCTCCTTGAAAGACGAGCGAGAGCGTCCTTCCGGGTGCATTGCACTGAGTCGAGTGCTCGCTCGGGACTTTGCTCCCGGGGCCAAGGCAAGAGGGCGTGCTTGCCCGCAGAACTGAGAACACGCTGTTGGGCAGAGCTGCAACTGACCGCCGGAGTTCAGCTCTCGCCGGACGGCAGAAGGCGAAGAACGAAGCCGCTTGCGAGCGGCGCAGTGCAGCGAAGAGCTCTCCGAATTCGCCGCTAGCTCCACGGTCCTTCTCAGCTGCGAGTAGCAGCGCTCGCAGTACACGGAGCTTCGCGAGGCCCGAAGACCCGGAGGGAAGTTTCGCACACGAAAATGTGCCAGGACAGAGACGTGTTCTACGTTGTCCCTTCTCGTCATGCAGTTTGTGCCTCTGCTGCTTCTGCTGTTAGGACTCGCTCCTTGAAAGACGAGCGAGAGCGTCCTTCCGGGTGCATTGCACTGAGTCGAGTGCTCGCTCGGGACTTTGCTCCCGGGGCCAAGGCAAGAGGGCGTGCTTGCCCGCAGAACTGAGAACACGCTGTTGGGCAGAGCTGCAACTGACCGCCGGAGTTCAGCTCTCGCCGGACGGCAGAAGGCGAAGAACGAAGCCGCTTGCGAGCGGCGCAGTGCAGCGAAGAGCTCTCCGAATTCGCCGCTAGCTCCACGGTCCTTCTCAGCTGCGAGTAGCAGCGCTCGCAGTACACGGAGCTTCGCGAGGCCCGAAGACCCGGAGGGAAGCATCGCACACGCAAATGTGCCAGGGCAGAGACGTGTTCTACGTTGTCCCTTCTCGTCATGCAGTTTGTGCCTCTGCTGCTTCTGCTGTTAGGAATCGCTCCTTGAAAGGCGAGCGAGAGCGTCCTTCCGGGTGCATTGCACTGAGTCGAGTGCTCGCTCGGGACTTTGCTCCCGGGGCCAAGGCAAGAGGGCGTGCTTGCCCGCAGAACTGAGAACACGCTGTTGGGCAGAGCTGCAACTGACCGCCGGAGTTCAGCTCTCGCCGGACGGCAGAAGGCGAAGAACGAAGCCGCTTGCGAGCGGCGCAGTGCAGCGAAGAGCTCTCCGAATTCGCCGCTAGCTCCACGGTCCTTCTCAGCTGCGAGTAGCAGCGCTCGCAGTACACGGAGCTTCGCAAGGCCCGAAGACCCGGAGGGAAGCATCGCACACGCAAATGTGCCAGGGCAGAGACGTGTTCTACGTTGTCCCTTCTCGTCATGCAGTTTGTGCCTCTGCTGCTTCTGCTGTTAGGAATCGCTCCTTGAAAGGCGAGCGAGAGCGTCCTTCCGGGTGCATTGCACTGAGTCGAGTGCTCGCTCGGGACTTTGCTCCCGGGGCCAAGGCAAGAGGGCGTGCTTACCCGCAGAACTGAGAACACGCTGTTGGGCAGAGCTGCAACTGACCGCCGGAGTTCAGCTGTCGCCGGACGGCAGAAGGCGAAGAACGAAGCCGCTTGCGAGCGGCGCAGTGCAGCGAAGAGCTCTCCGAATTCGCCGCTAGCTCCACGGTCCTTCTCAGCTGCGAGTAGCAGCGCTCGCAGTACACGGAGCTTCGCAAGGCCCGAAGACCCGGAGGGAAGCATCGCACACGCAAATGTGCCAGGGCAGAGACGTGTTCTACGTTGTCCCTTCTCGTCATGCAGTTTGTGCCTCTGCTGCTTCTGCTGTTAGGACTCGCTCCTTGAAAGACGAGCGAGAGCGTCCTTCCGGGTGCATTGCACTGAGTCGAGTGCTCGCTCGTGACTTTGCACTCGGGGCCAAGGCAAGAGGGCGTGCTTGCCCGCAGAACTGAGAACACGCTGTTGGGCAGAGCTGCAACTGACCGCCGGAGTTCAGCTCTCGCCGGACGGCAGAAGGCGAAGAACGAAGCCGCTTGCGAACGGCGCAGTGCAGCGAAGAGCTCTCCGAATTCGCCGCTAGCTCCACGGTCCTTCTCAGCTGCGAGTAGCAGCGCTCGCAGTACACGGAGCTTCGCAAGGCCCGAAGACCCGGAGGGAAGTTTCGCACACGAAAATGTGCCAGGACAGAGACGTGTTCTACGTTGTCCCTTCTCGTCATGCAGTTTGTGCCTCTGCTGCTTCTGCTGTTAGGACTCGCTCCTTGAAAGACGAGCGAGAGCGTCCTTCCGGGTGCATTGCACTGAGTCGAGTGCTCGCTCGGGACTTTGCTCCCGGGGCCAAGGCAAGAGGGCGTGCTTGCCCGCAGAACTGAGAACACGCTGTTGGGCAGAGCTGCAACTGACCGCCGGAGTTCAGCTGTCGCCGGACGGCAGAAGGCGAAGAACGAAGCCGCTTGCGAGCGGCGCAGTGCAGCGAAGAGCTCTCCGAATTCGCCGCTAGCTCCACGGTCCTTCTCAGCTGCGAGTAGCAGCGCTCGCAGTACACGGAGCTTCGCGAGGCCCGAAGACCCGGAGGGAAGTATCGCACACGAAAATGTGCCAGGACAGAGACGTGTTCTACGTTGTCCCTTCTCGTCATGCAGTTTGTGCCTCTGCTGCTTCTGCTGTTAGGACTCGCTCCTTGAAAGACGAGCGAGAGCGTCCTTCCGGGTGCATTGCACTGAGTCGAGTGCTCGCTCGGGACTTTGCTCCCGGGGCCAAGGCAAGAGGGCGTGCTTGCCCGCAGAACTGAGAACACGCTGTTGGGCAGAGCTGCAACTGACCGCCGGAGTTCAGCTCTCGCCGGACGGCAGAAGGCGAAGAACGAAGCCGCTTGCGAGCGGCGCAGTGCAGCGAAGAGCTCTCCGAATTCGCCGCTAGCTCCACGGTCCTTCTCAGCTGCGAGTAGCAGCGCTCGCAGTACACGGAGCTTCGCGAGGCCCGAAGACCCGGAGGGAAGTATCGCACACGAAAATGTGCCAGGACAGAGACGTGTTCTACGTTGTCCCTTCTCGTCATGCAGTTTGTGCCTCTGCTGCTTCTGCTGTTAGGACTCGCTCCTTGAAAGACGAGCGAGAGCGTCCTTCCGGGTGCATTGCACTGAGTCGAGTGCTCGCTCGGGACTTTGCTCCCGGGGCCAAGGCAAGAGGGCGTGCTTGCCCGCAGAACTGAGAACACGCTGTTGGGCAGAGCTGCAACTGACCGCCGGAGTTCAGCTCTCGCCGGACGGCAGAAGGCGAAGAACGAAGCCGCTTGCGAGCGGCGCAGTGCAGCGAAGAGCTCTCCGAATTCGCCGCTAGCTCCACGGTCCTTCTCAGCTGCGAGTAGCAGCGCTCGCAGTACACGGAGCTTCGCGAGGCCCGAAGACCCGGAGGGAAGTATCGCACACGCAAATGTGCCAGGACAGAGACGTGTTCTACGTTGTCCCTTCTCGTCATGCAGTTTGTGCCTCTGCTGCTTCTGCTGTTAGGACTCGCTCCTTGAAAGACGAGCGAGAGCGTCCTTCCGGGTGCATTGCACTGAGTCGAGTGCTCGCTCGGGACTTTGCTCCCGGGGCCAAGGCAAGAGGGCGTGCTTGCCCGCAGAACTGAGAACACGCTGTTGGGCAGAGCTGCAACTGACCGCCGGAGTTCAGCTCTCGCCGGACGGCAGAAGGCGAAGAACGAAGCCGCTTGCGAGCGGCGCAGTGCAGCGAAGAGCTCTCCGAATTCGCCGCTAGCTCCACGGTCCTTCTCAGCTGCGAGTAGCAGCGCTCGCAGTACACGGAGCTTCGCAAGGCCCGAAGACCCGGAGGGAAGTATCGCACACGCAAATGTGCCAGGACAGAGACGTGTTCTACGTTGTCCCTTCTCGTCATGCAGTTTGTGCCTCTGCTGCTTCTGCTGTTAGGACTCGCTCCTTGAAAGACGAGCGAGAGCGTCCTTCCGGGTGCATTGCACTGAGTCGAGTACTCGCTCGGGACTTTGCTCCCGGGGCCAAGGCAAGAGGGCGTGCTTGCCCGCAGAACTGAGAACACGCTGTTGGGCAGAGCTGCAACTGACCGCCGGAGTTCAGCTGTCGCCGGACGGCAGAAGGCGAAGAACGAAGCCGCTTGCGAGCGGCGCAGTGCAGCGAAGAGCTCTCCGAATTCGCCGCTAGCTCCACGGTCCTTCTCAGCTGCGAGTAGCAGCGCTCGCAGTACACGGAGCTTCGCGAGGCCCGAAGACCCGGAGGGAAGTTTCGCACACGAAAATGTGCCAGGACAGAGACGTGTTCTACGTTGTCCCTTCTCGTCATGCAGTTTGTGCCTCTGCTGCTTCTGCTGTTAGGACTCGCTCCTTGAAAGACGAGCGAGAGCGTCCTTCCGGGTGCATTGCACTGAGTCGAGTGCTCGCTCGGGACTTTGCTCCCGGGGCCAAGGCAAGAGGGCGTGCTTGCCCGCAGAACTGAGAACACGCTGTTGGGCAGAGCTGCAACTGACCGCCGGAGTTCAGCTGTCGCCGGACGGCAGAAGGCGAAGAACGAAGCCGCTTGCGAGCGGCGCAGTGCAGCGAAGAGCTCTCCGAATTCGCCGCTAGCTCCACGGTCCTTCTCAGCTGCGAGTAGCAGCGCTCGCAGTACACGGAGCTTCGCAAGGCCCGAAGACCCGGAGGGAAGTTTCGCACACGAAAATGTGCCAGGACAGAGACGTGTTCTACGTTGTCCCTTCTCGTCATGCAGTTTGTGCCTCTGCTGCTTCTGCTGTTAGGACTCGCTCCTTGAAAGACGAGCGAGAGCGTCCTTCCGGGTGCATTGCACTGAGTCGAGTGCTCGCTCGGGACTTTGCTCCCGGGGCCAAGGCAAGAGGGCGTGCTTGCCCGCAGAACTGAGAACACGCTGTTGGGCAGAGCTGCAACTGACCGCCGGAGTTCAGCTCTCGCCGGACGGCAGAAGGCGAAGAACGAAGCCGCTTGCGAGCGGCGCAGTGCAGCGAAGAGCTCTCCGAATTCGCCGCTAGCTCCACGGTCCTTCTCAGCTGCGAGTAGCAGCGCTCGCAGTACACGGAGCTTCGCGAGGCCCGAAGACCCGGAGGGAAGTTTCGCACACGAAAATGTGCCAGGACAGAGACGTGTTCTACGTTGTCCCTTCTCGTCATGCAGTTTGTGCCTCTGCTGCTTCTGCTGTTAGGACTCGCTCCTTGAAAGACGAGCGAGAGCGTCCTTCCGGGTGCATTGCACTGAGTCGAGTGCTCGCTCGGGACTTTGCTCCCGGGGCCAAGGCAAGAGGGCGTGCTTGCCCGCAGAACTGAGAACACGCTGTTGGGCAGAGCTGCAACTGACCGCCGGAGTTCAGCTCTCGCCGGACGGCAGAAGGCGAAGAACGAAGCCGCTTGCGAGCGGCGCAGTGCAGCGAAGAGCTCTCCGAATTCGCCGCTAGCTCCACGGTCCTTCTCAGCTGCGAGTAGCAGCGCTCGCAGTACACGGAGCTTCGCGAGGCCCGAAGACCCGGAGGGAAGTTTCGCACACGCAAATGTGCCAGGACAGAGACGTGTTCTACGTTGTCCCTTCTCGTCATGCAGTTTGTGCCTCTGCTGCTTCTGCTGTTAGGACTCGCTCCTTGAAAGACGAGCGAGAGCGTCCTTCCGGGTGCATTGCACTGAGTCGAGTGCTCGCTCGGGACTTTGCTCCCGGGGCCAAGGCAAGAGGGCGTGCTTGCCCGCAGAACTGAGAACACGCTGTTGGGCAGAGCTGCAACTGACCGCCGGAGTTCAGCTCTCGCCGGACGGCAGAAGGCGAAGAACGAAGCCGCTTGCGAGCGGCGCAGTGCAGCGAAGAGCTCTCCGAATTCGCCGCTAGCTCCACGGTCCTTCTCAGCTGCGAGTAGCAGCGCTCGCAGTACACGGAGCTTCGCGAGGCCCGAAGACCCGGAGGGAAGTTTCGCACACGCAAATGTGCCAGGACAGAGACGTGTTCTACGTTGTCCCTTCTCGTCATGCAGTTTGTGCCTCTGCTGCTTCTGCTGTTAGGACTCGCTCCTTGAAAGACGAGCGAGAGCGTCCTTCCGGGTGCATTGCACTGAGTCGAGTGCTCGCTCGGGACTTTGCTCCCGGGGCCAAGGCAAGAGGGCGTGCTTGCCCGCAGAACTGAGAACACGCTGTTGGGCAGAGCTGCAACTGACCGCCGGAGTTCAGCTGTCGCCGGACGGCAGAAGGCGAAGAACGAAGCCGCTTGCGAGCGGCGCAGTGCAGCGAAGAGCTCTCCGAATTCGCCGCTAGCTCCACGGTCCTTCTCAGCTGCGAGTAGCAGCGCTCGCAGTACACGGAGCTTCGCGAGGCCCGAAGACCCGGAGGGAAGTATCGCACACGCAAATGTGCCAGGACAGAGACGTGTTCTACGTTGTCCCTTCTCGTCATGCAGTTTGTGCCTCTGCTGCTTCTGCTGTTAGGACTCGCTCCTTGAAAGACGAGCGAGAGCGTCCTTCCGGGTGCATTGCACTGAGTCGAGTGCTCGCTCGGGACTTTGCTCCCGGGGCCAAGGCAAGAGGGCGTGCTTGCCCGCAGAACTGAGAACACGCTGTTGGGCAGAGCTGCAACTGACCGCCGGAGTTCAGCTGTCGCCGGACGGCAGAAGGCGAAGAACGAAGCCGCTTGCGAGCGGCGCAGTGCAGCGAAGAGCTCTCCGAATTCGCCGCTAGCTCCACGGTCCTTCTCAGCTGCGAGTAGCAGCGCTCGCAGTACACGGAGCTTCGCGAGGCCCGAAGACCCGGAGGGAAGTTTCGCACACGAAAATGTGCCAGGACAGAGACGTGTTCTACGTTGTCCCTTCTCGTCATGCAGTTTGTGCCTCTGCTGCTTCTGCTGTTAGGACTCGCTCCTTGAAAGACGAGCGAGAGCGTCCTTCCGGGTGCATTGCACTGAGTCGAGTGCTCGCTCGGGACTTTGCTCCCGGGGCCAAGGCAAGAGGGCGTGCTTGCCCGCAGAACTGAGAACACGCTGTTGGGCAGAGCTGCAACTGACCGCCGGAGTTCAGCTGTCGCCGGACGGCAGAAGGCGAAGAACGAAGCCGCTTGCGAGCGGCGCAGTGCAGCGAAGAGCTCTCCGAATTCGCCGCTAGCTCCACGGTCCTTCTCAGCTGCGAGTAGCAGCGCTCGCAGTACACGGAGCTTCGCGAGGCCCGAAGACCCGGAGGGAAGTTTCGCACACGAAAATGTGCCAGGACAGAGACGTGTTCTACGTTGTCCCTTCTCGTCATGCAGTTTGTGCCTCTGCTGCTTCTGCTGTTAGGACTCGCTCCTTGAAAGACGAGCGAGAGCGTCCTTCCGGGTGCATTGCACTGAGTCGAGTGCTCGCTCGGGACTTTGCTCCCGGGGCCAAGGCAAGAGGGCGTGCTTGCCCGCAGAACTGAGAACACGCTGTTGGGCAGAGCTGCAACTGACCGCCGGAGTTCAGCTGTCGCCGGACGGCAGAAGGCGAAGAACGAAGCCGCTTGCGAGCGGCGCAGTGCAGCGAAGAGCTCTCCGAATTCGCCGCTAGCTCCACGGTCCTTCTCAGCTGCGAGTAGCAGCGCTCGCAGTACACGGAGCTTCGCGAGGCCCGAAGACCCGGAGGGAAGCTTCGCACACGAAAATGTGCCAGGACAGAGACGTGTTCTACGTTGTCCCTTCTCGTCATGCAGTTTGTGCCTCTGCTGCTTCTGCTGTTAGGACTCGCTCCTTGAAAGACGAGCGAGAGCGTCCTTCCGGGTGCATTGCACTGAGTCGAGTGCTCGCTCGGGACTTTGCTCCCGGGGCCAAGGCAAGAGGGCGTGCTTGCCCGCAGAACTGAGAACACGCTGTTGGGCAGAGCTGCAACTGACCGCCGGAGTTCAGCTGTCGCCGGACGGCAGAAGGCGAAGAACGAAGCCGCTTGCGAGCGGCGCAGTGCAGCGAAGAGCTCTCCGAATTCGCCGCTAGCTCCACGGTCCTTCTCAGCTGCGAGTAGCAGCGCTCGCAGTACACGGAGCTTCGCGAGGCCCGAAGACCCGGAGGGAAGTATCGCACACGCAAATGTGCCAGGACAGAGACGTGTTCTACGTTGTCCCTTCTCGTCATGCAGTTTGTGCCTCTGCTGCTTCTGCTGTTAGGACTCGCTCCTTGAAAGACGAGCGAGAGCGTCCTTCCGGGTGCATTGCACTGAGTCGAGTGCTCGCTCGGGACTTTGCTCCCGGGGCCAAGGCAAGAGGGCGTGCTTGCCCGCAGAACTGAGAACACGCTGTTGGGCAGAGCTGCAACTGACCGCCGGAGTTCAGCTGTCGCCGGACGGCAGAAGGCGAAGAACGAAGCCGCTTGCGAGCGGCGCAGTGCAGCGAAGAGCTCTCCGAATTCGCCGCTAGCTCCACGGTCCTTCTCAGCTGCGAGTAGCAGCGCTCGCAGTACACGGAGCTTCGCGAGGCCCGAAGACCCGGAGGGAAGTATCGCACACGCAAATGTGCCAGGACAGAGACGTGTTCTACGTTGTCCCTTCTCGTCATGCAGTTTGTGCCTCTGCTGCTTCTGCTGTTAGGACTCGCTCCTTGAAAGACGAGCGAGAGCGTCCTTCCGGGTGCATTGCACTGAGTCGAGTGCTCGCTCGGGACTTTGCTCCCGGGGCCAAGGCAAGAGGGCGTGCTTGCCCGCAGAACTGAGAACACGCTGTTGGGCAGAGCTGCAACTGACCGCCGGAGTTCAGCTGTCGCCGGACGGCAGAAGGCGAAGAACGAAGCCGCTTGCGAGCGGCGCAGTGCAGCGAAGAGCTCTCCGAATTCGCCGCTAGCTCCACGGTCCTTCTCAGCTGCGAGTAGCAGCGCTCGCAGTACACGGAGCTTCGCGAGGCCCGAAGACCCGGAGGGAAGTATCGCACACGCAAATGTGCCAGGACAGAGACGTGTTCTACGTTGTCCCTTCTCGTCATGCAGTTTGTGCCTCTGCTGCTTCTGCTGTTAGGACTCGCTCCTTGAAAGACGAGCGAGAGCGTCCTTCCGGGTGCATTGCACTGAGTCGAGTGCTCGCTCGGGACTTTGCTCCCGGGGCCAAGGCAAGAGGGCGTGCTTGCCCGCAGAACTGAGAACACGCTGTTGGGCAGAGCTGCAACTGACCGCCGGAGTTCAGCTGTCGCCGGACGGCAGAAGGCGAAGAACGAAGCCGCTTGCGAGCGGCGCAGTGCAGCGAAGAGCTCTCCGAATTCGCCGCTAGCTCCACGGTCCTTCTCAGCTGCGAGTAGCAGCGCTCGCAGTACACGGAGCTTCGCAAGGCCCGAAGACCCGGAGGGAAGTTTCGCACACGAAAATGTGCCAGGACAGAGACGTGTTCTACGTTGTCCCTTCTCGTCATGCAGTTTGTGCCTCTGCTGCTTCTGCTGTTAGGACTCGCTCCTTGAAAGACGAGCGAGAGCGTCCTTCCGGGTGCATTGCACTGAGTCGAGTGCTCGCTCGGGACTTTGCTCCCGGGGCCAAGGCAAGAGGGCGTGCTTGCCCGCAGAACTGAGAACACGCTGTTGGGCAGAGCTGCAACTGACCGCCGGAGTTCAGCTCTCGCCGGACGGCAGAAGGCGAAGAACGAAGCCGCTTGCGAGCGGCGCAGTGCAGCGAAGAGCTCTCCGAATTCGCCGCTAGCTCCACGGTCCTTCTCAGCTGCGAGTAGCAGCGCTCGCAGTACACGGAGCTTCGCGAGGCCCGAAGACCCGGAGGGAAGTTTCGCACACGAAAATGTGCCAGGACAGAGACGTGTTCTACGTTGTCCCTTCTCGTCATGCAGTTTGTGCCTCTGCTGCTTCTGCTGTTAGGACTCGCTCCTTGAAAGACGAGCGAGAGCGTCCTTCCGGGTGCATTGCACTGAGTCGAGTGCTCGCTCGGGACTTTGCTCCCGGGGCCAAGGCAAGAGGGCGTGCTTGCCCGCAGAACTGAGAACACGCTGTTGGGCAGAGCTGCAACTGACCGCCGGAGTTCAGCTCTCGCCGGACGGCAGAAGGCGAAGAACGAAGCCGCTTGCGAGCGGCGCAGTGCAGCGAAGAGCTCTCCGAATTCGCCGCTAGCTCCACGGTCCTTCTCAGCTGCGAGTAGCAGCGCTCGCAGTACACGGAGCTTCGCGAGGCCCGAAGACCCGGAGGGAAGTTTCGCACACGAAAATGTGCCAGGACAGAGACGTGTTCTACGTTGTCCCTTCTCGTCATGCAGTTTGTGCCTCTGCTGCTTCTGCTGTTAGGACTCGCTCCTTGAAAGACGAGCGAGAGCGTCCTTCCGGGTGCATTGCACTGAGTCGAGTGCTCGCTCGGGACTTTGCTCCCGGGGCCAAGGCAAGAGGGCGTGCTTGCCCGCAGAACTGAGAACACGCTGTTGGGCAGAGCTGCAACTGACCGCCGGAGTTCAGCTCTCGCCGGACGGCAGAAGGCGAAGAACGAAGCCGCTTGCGAGCGGCGCAGTGCAGCGAAGAGCTCTCCGAATTCGCCGCTAGCTCCACGGTCCTTCTCAGCTGCGAGTAGCAGCGCTCGCAGTACACGGAGCTTCGCGAGGCCCGAAGACCCGGAGGGAAGTATCGCACACGCAAATGTGCCAGGACAGAGACGTGTTCTACGTTGTCCCTTCTCGTCATGCAGTTTGTGCCTCTGCTGCTTCTGCTGTTAGGACTCGCTCCTTGAAAGACGAGCGAGAGCGTCCTTCCGGGTGCATTGCACTGAGTCGAGTGCTCGCTCGGGACTTTGCTCCCGGGGCCAAGGCAAGAGGGCGTGCTTGCCCGCAGAACTGAGAACACGCTGTTGGGCAGAGCTGCAACTGACCGCCGGAGTTCAGCTCTCGCCGGACGGCAGAAGGCGAAGAACGAAGCCGCTTGCGAGCGGCGCAGTGCAGCGAAGAGCTCTCCGAATTCGCCGCTAGCTCCACGGTCCTTCTCAGCTGCGAGTAGCAGCGCTCGCAGTACACGGAGCTTCGCGAGGCCCGAAGACCCGGAGGGAAGTATCGCACACGCAAATGTGCCAGGACAGAGACGTGTTCTACGTTGTCCCTTCTCGTCATGCAGTTTGTGCCTCTGCTGCTTCTGCTGTTAGGACTCGCTCCTTGAAAGACGAGCGAGAGCGTCCTTCCGGGTGCATTGCACTGAGTCGAGTGCTCGCTCGGGACTTTGCTCCCGGGGCCAAGGCAAGAGGGCGTGCTTGCCCGCAGAACTGAGAACACGCTGTTGGGCAGAGCTGCAACTGACCGCCGGAGTTCAGCTCTCGCCGGACGGCAGAAGGCGAAGAACGAAGCCGCTTGCGAGCGGCGCAGTGCAGCGAAGAGCTCTCCGAATTCGCCGCTAGCTCCACGGTCCTTCTCAGCTGCGAGTAGCAGCGCTCGCAGTACACGGAGCTTCGCGAGGCCCGAAGACCCGGAGGGAAGTTTCGCACACGAAAATGTGCCAGGACAGAGACGTGTTCTACGTTGTCCCTTCTCGTCATGCAGTTTGTGCCTCTGCTGCTTCTGCTGTTAGGACTCGCTCCTTGAAAGACGAGCGAGAGCGTCCTTCCGGGTGCATTGCACTGAGTCGAGTGCTCGCTCGGGACTTTGCTCCCGGGGCCAAGGCAAGAGGGCGTGCTTGCCCGCAGAACTGAGAACACGCTGTTGGGCAGAGCTGCAACTGACCGCCGGAGTTCAGCTCTCGCCGGACGGCAGAAGGCGAAGAACGAAGCCGCTTGCGAGCGGCGCAGTGCAGCGAAGAGCTCTCCGAATTCGCCGCTAGCTCCACGGTCCTTCTCAGCTGCGAGTAGCAGCGCTCGCAGTACACGGAGCTTCGCGAGGCCCGAAGACCCGGAGGGAAGTTTCGCACACGAAAATGTGCCAGGACAGAGACGTGTTCTACGTTGTCCCTTCTCGTCATGCAGTTTGTGCCTCTGCTGCTTCTGCTGTTAGGACTCGCTCCTTGAAAGACGAGCGAGAGCGTCCTTCCGGGTGCATTGCACTGAGTCGAGTGCTCGCTCGGGACTTTGCTCCCGGGGCCAAGGCAAGAGGGCGTGCTTGCCCGCAGAACTGAGAACACGCTGTTGGGCAGAGCTGCAACTGACCGCCGGAGTTCAGCTCTCGCCGGACGGCAGAAGGCGAAGAACGAAGCCGCTTGCGAGCGGCGCAGTGCAGCGAAGAGCTCTCCGAATTCGCCGCTAGCTCCACGGTCCTTCTCAGCTGCGAGTAGCAGCGCTCGCAGTACACGGAGCTTCGCGAGGCCCGAAGACCCGGAGGGAAGTTTCGCACACGAAAATGTGCCAGGACAGAGACGTGTTCTACGTTGTCCCTTCTCGTCATGCAGTTTGTGCCTCTGCTGCTTCTGCTGTTAGGACTCGCTCCTTGAAAGACGAGCGAGAGCGTCCTTCCGGGTGCATTGCACTGAGTCGAGTGCTCGCTCGGGACTTTGCTCCCGGGGCCAAGGCAAGAGGGCGTGCTTGCCCGCAGAA
This sequence comes from Sturnus vulgaris, assembly GCF_052056855.1. NCBI lineage: Eukaryota > Metazoa > Chordata > Aves > Passeriformes > Sturnidae > Sturnus > Sturnus vulgaris. Next base: position 157,019 of record NW_028276360.1, read on the forward strand.
CTGAGAACACGCTGTTGGGCAGAGCTGCAACTGACCGCCGGAGTTCAGCTCTCGCCGGACGGCAGAAGGCGAAGAACGAAGCCGCTTGCGAGCGGCGCAGTGCAGCGAAGAGCTCTCCGAATTCGCCGCTAGCTCCACGGTCCTTCTCAGCTGCGAGTAGCAGCGCTCGCAGTACACGGAGCTTCGCGAGGCCCGAAGACCCGGAGGGAAGTATCGCACACGCAAATGTGCCAGGACAGAGACGTGTTCTACGTTGTCCCTTCTCGTCATGCAGTTTGTGCCTCTGCTGCTTCTGCTGTTAGGACTCGCTCCTTGAAAGACGAGCGAGAGCGTCCTTCCGGGTGCATTGCACTGAGTCGAGTGCTCGCTCGGGACTTTGCTCCCGGGGCCAAGGCAAGAGGGCGTGCTTGCCCGCAGAACTGAGAACACGCTGTTGGGCAGAGCTGCAACTGACCGCCGGAGTTCAGCTCTCGCCGGACGGCAGAAGGCGAAGAACGAAGCCGCTTGCGAGCGGCGCAGTGCAGCGAAGAGCTCTCCGAATTCGCCGCTAGCTCCACGGTCCTTCTCAGCTGCGAGTAGCAGCGCTCGCAGTACACGGAGCTTCGCGAGGCCCGAAGACCCGGAGGGAAGTATGGCACACGGAAATGTGCCAGGACAGAGACGTGTTCTACGTTGTCCCTTCTCGTCATGCAGTTTGTGCCTCTGCTGCTTCTGCTGTTAGGACTCGCTCCTTGAAAGACGAGCGAGAGCGTCCTTCCGGGTGCATTGCACTGAGTCGAGTGCTCGCTCGGGACTTTGCTCCCGGGGCCAAGGCAAGAGGGCGTGCTTGCCCGCAGAACTGAGAACACGCTGTTGGGCAGAGCTGCAACTGACCGCCGGAGTTCAGCTCTCGCCGGACGGCAGAAGGCGAAGAACGAAGCCGCTTGCGAGCGGCGCAGTGCAGCGAAGAGCTCTCCGAATTCGCCGCTAGCTCCACGGTCCTTCTCAGCTGCGAGTAGCAGCGCTCGCAGTACACGGAGCTTCGCGAGGCCCGAAGACCCGGAGGGAAGTATCGCACACGCAAATGTGCCAGGACAGAGACGTGTTCTACGTTGTCCCTTCTCGTCATGCAGTTTGTGCCTCTGCTGCTTCTGCTGTTAGGACTCGCTCCTTGAAAGACGAGCGAGAGCGTCCTTCCGGGTGCATTGCACTGAGTCGAGTGCTCGCTCGGGACTTTGCTCCCGGGGCCAAGGCAAGAGGGCGTGCTTGCCCGCAGAACTGAGAACACGCTGTTGGGCAGAGCTGCAACTGACCGCCGGAGTTCAGCTCTCGCCGGACGGCAGAAGGCGAAGAACGAAGCCGCTTGCGAGCGGCGCAGTGCAGCGAAGAGCTCTCCGAATTCGCCGCTAGCTCCACGGTCCTTCTCAGCTGCGAGTAGCAGCGCTCGCAGTACACGGAGCTTCGCGAGGCCCGAAGACCCGGAGGGAAGTATCGCACACGCAAATGTGCCAGGACAGAGACGTGTTCTACGTTGTCCCTTCTCGTCATGCAGTTTGTGCCTCTGCTGCTTCTGCTGTTAGGACTCGCTCCTTGAAAGACGAGCGAGAGCGTCCTTCCGGGTGCATTGCACTGAGTCGAGTGCTCGCTCGGGACTTTGCTCTCGGGGCCAAGGCAAGAGGGCGTGCTTGCCCGCAGAACTGAGAACACGCTGTTGGGCAGAGCTGCAACTGACCGCCGGAGTTCAGCTCTCGCCGGACGGCAGAAGGCGAAGAACGAAGGCGCTTGCGAGCGGCGCAGTGCAGCGAAGAGCTCTCCGAATTCGCCGCTAGCTCCACGGTCCTTCTCAGCTGCGAGTAGCAGCGCTCGCAGTACACGGAGCTTCGCAAGGCCCGAAGACCCGGAGGGAAGTATGGCACACGAAAATGTGCCAGGACAGAGACGTGTTCTACGTTGTCCCTTCTCGTCATGCAGTTTGTGCCTCTGCTGCTTCTGCTGTTAGGACTCGCTCCTTGAAAGACGAGCGAGAGCGTCCTTCCGGGTGCATTGCACTGAGTCGAGTGCTCGCTCGGGACTTTGCTCCCGGGGCCAAGGCAAGAGGGCGTGCTTGCCCGCAGAACTGAGAACACGCTGTTGGGCAGAGCTGCAACTGACCGCCGGAGTTCAGCTCTCGCCGGACGGCAGAAGGCGAAGAACGAAGCCGCTTGCGAGCGGCGCAGTGCAGCGAAGAGCTCTCCGAATTCGCCGCTAGCTCCACGGTCCTTCTCAGCTGCGAGTAGCAGCGCTCGCAGTACACGGAGCTTCGCAAGGCCCGAAGACCCGGAGGGAAGTATGGCACACGGAAATGTGCCAGGACAGAGACGTGTTCTACGTTGTCCCTTCTCGTCATGCAGTTTGTGCCTCTGCTGCTTCTGCTGTTAGGACTCGCTCCTTGAAAGACGAGCGAGAGCGTCCTTCCGGGTGCATTGCACTGAGTCGAGTGCTCGCTCGGGACTTTGCTCCCGGGGCCAAGGCAAGAGGGCGTGCTTGCCCGCAGAACTGAGAACACGCTGTTGGGCAGAGCTGCAACTGACCGCCGGAGTTCAGCTCTCGCCGGACGGCAGAAGGCGAAGAACGAAGGCGCTTGCGAGCGGCGCAGTGCAGCGAAGAGCTCTCCGAATTCGCCGCTAGCTCCACGGTCCTTCTCAGCTGCGAGTAGCAGCGCTCGCAGTACACGGAGCTTCGCAAGGCCCGAAGACCCGGAGGGAAGTTTCGCACACGAAAATGTGCCAGGACAGAGACGTGTTCTACGTTGTCCCTTCTCGTCATGCAGTTTGTGCCTCTGCTGCTTCTGCTGTTAGGACTCGCTCCTTGAAAGACGAGCGAGAGCGTCCTTCCGGGTGCATTGCACTGAGTCGAGTGCTCGCTCGGGACTTTGCTCCCGGGGCCAAGGCAAGAGGGCGTGCTTGCCCGCAGAACTGAGAACACGCTGTTGGGCAGAGCTGCAACTGACCGCCGGAGTTCAGCTCTCGCCGGACGGCAGAAGGCGAAGAACGAAGCCGCTTGCGAGCGGCGCAGTGCAGCGAAGAGCTCTCCGAATTCGCCGCTAGCTCCACGGTCCTTCTCAGCTGCGAGTAGCAGCGCTCGCAGTACACGGAGCTTCGCAAGGCCCGAAGACCCGGAGGGGAGTTTCGCACACGAAAATGTGCCAGGACAGAGACGTGTTCTACGTTGTCCCTTCTCGTCATGCAGTTTGTGCCTCTGCTGCTTCTGCTGTTAGGACTCGCTCCTTGAAAGACGAGCGAGAGCGTCCTTCCGGGTGCATTGCACTGAGTCGAGTGCTCGCTCGGGACTTTGCTCCCGGGGCCAAGGCAAGAGGGCGTGCTTGCCCGCAGAACTGAGAACACGCTGTTGGGCAGAGCTGCAACTGACCGCCGGAGTTCAGCTGTCGCCGGACGGCAGAAGGCGAAGAACGAAGCCGCTTGCGAGCGGCGCAGTGCAGCGAAGAGCTCTCCGAATTCGCCGCTAGCTCCACGGTCCTTCTCAGCTGCGAGTAGCAGCGCTCGCAGTACACGGAGCTTCGCAAGGCCCGAAGACCCGGAGGGAAGTATCGCACACGCAAATGTGCCAGGACAGAGACGTGTTCTACGTTGTCCCTTCTCGTCATGCAGTTTGTGCCTCTGCTGCTTCTGCTGTTAGGACTCGCTCCTTGAAAGACGAGCGAGAGCGTCCTTCCGGGTGCATTGCACTGAGTCGAGTGCTCGCTCGGGACTTTGCTCCCGGGGCCAAGGCAAGAGGGCGTGCTTGCCCGCAGAACTGAGAACACGCTGTTGGGCAGAGCTGCAACTGACCGCCGGAGTTCAGCTGTCGCCGGACGGCAGAAGGCGAAGAACGAAGCCGCTTGCGAGCGGCGCAGTGCAGCGAAGAGCTCTCCGAATTCGCCGCTAGCTCCACGGTCCTTCTCAGCTGCGAGTAGCAGCGCTCGCAGTACACGGAGCTTCGCAAGGCCCGAAGACCCGGAGGGAAGCATCGCACACGAAAATGTGCCAGGGCAGAGACGTGTTCTACGTTGTCCCTTCTCGTCATGCAGTTTGTGCCTCTGCTGCTTCTGCTGTTAGGAATCGCTCCTTGAAAGGCGAGCGAGAGCGTCCTTCCGGGTGCATTGCACTGAGTCGAGTGCTCGCTCGGGACTTTGCTCCCGGGGCCAAGGCAAGAGGGCGTGCTTGCCCGCAGAACTGAGAACACGCTGTTGGGCAGAGCTGCAACTGACCGCCGGAGTTCAGCTCTCGCCGGACGGCAGAAGGCGAAGAACGAAGCCGCTTGCGAGCGGCGCAGTGCAGCGAAGAGCTCTCCGAATTCGCCGCTAGCTCCACGGTCCTTCTCAGCTGCGAGTAGCAGCGCTCGCAGTACACGGAGCTTCGCAAGGCCCGAAGACCCGGAGGGAAGCATCGCACACGAAAATGTGCCAGGGCAGAGACGTGTTCTACGTTGTCCCTTCTCGTCATGCAGTTTGTGCCTCTGCTGCTTCTGCTGTTAGGACTCGCTCCTTGAAAGGCGAGCGAGAGCGTCCTTCCGGGTGCATTGCACTGAGTCGAGTGCTCGCTCGGGACTTTGCACTCGGGGCCAAGGCAAGAGGGCGTGCTTGCCCGCAGAACTGAGAACACGCTGTTGGGCAGAGCTGCAACTGACCGCCGGAGTTCAGCTGTCGCCGGACGGCAGAAGGCGAAGAACGAAGCCGCTTGCGAGCGGCGCAGTGCAGCGAAGAGCTCTCCGAATTCGCCGCTAGCTCCACGGTCCTTCTCAGCTGCGAGTAGCAGCGCTCGCAGTACACGGAGCTTCGCAAGGCCCGAAGACCCGGAGGGAAGCATCGCACACGAAAATGTGCCAGGGCAGAGACGTGTTCTACGTTGTCCCTTCTCGTCATGCAGTTTGTGCCTCTGCTGCTTCTGCTGTTAGGACTCGCTCCTTGAAAGGCGAGCGAGAGCGTCCTTCCGGGTGCATTGCACTGAGTCGAGTGCTCGCTCGGGACTTTGCACTCGGGGCCAAGGCAAGAGGGCGTGCTTGCCCGCAGAACTGAGAACACGCTGTTGGGCAGAGCTGCAACTGACCGCCGGAGTTCAGCTGTCGCCGGACGGCAGAAGGCGAAGAACGAAGCCGCTTGCGAGCGGCGCAGTGCAGCGAAGAGCTCTCCGAATTCGCCGCTAGCTCCACGGTCCTTCTCAGCTGCGAGTAGCAGCGCTCGCAGTACACGGAGCTTCGCAAGGCCCGAAGACCCGGAGGGAAGCATCGCACACGAAAATGTGCCAGGACAGAGACGTGTTCTACGTTGTCCCTTCTCGTCATGCAGTTTGTGCCTCTGCTGCTTCTGCTGTTAGGAATCGCTCCTTGAAAGGCGAGCGAGAGCGTCCTTCCGGGTGCATTGCACTGAGTCGAGTGCTCGCTCGGGACTTTGCTCTCGGGGCCAAGGCAAGAGGGCGTGCTTGCCCGCAGAACTGAGAACACGCTGTTGGGCAGAGCTGCAACTGACCGCCGGAGTTCAGCTCTCGCCGGACGGCAGAAGGCGAAGAACGAAGCCGCTTGCGAGCGGCGCAGTGCAGCGAAGAGCTCTCCGAATTCGCCGCTAGCTCCACGGTCCTTCTCAGCTGCGAGTAGCAGCGCTCGCAGTACACGGAGCTTCGCAAGGCCCGAAGACCCGGAGGGAAGCATCGCACACGAAAATGTGCCAGGGCAGAGACGTGTTCTACGTTGTCCCTTCTCGTCATGCAGTTTGTGCCTCTGCTGCTTCTGCTGTTAGGACTCGCTCCTTGAAAGGCGAGCGAGAGCGTCCTTCCGGGTGCATTGCACTGAGTCGAGTGCTCGCTCGGGACTTTGCTCCCGGGGCCAAGGCAAGAGGGCGTGCTTGCCCGCAGAACTGAGAACACGCTGTTGGGCAGAGCTGCAACTGACCGCCGGAGTTCAGCTCTCGCCGGACGGCAGAAGGCGAAGAACGAAGCCGCTTGCGAGCGGCGCAGTGCAGCGAAGAGCTCTCCGAATTCGCCGCTAGCTCCACGGTCCTTCTCAGCTGCGAGTAGCAGCGCTCGCAGTACACGGAGCTTCGCAAGGCCCGAAGACCCGGAGGGAAGCATCGCACACGAAAATGTGCCAGGGCAGAGACGTGTTCTACGTTGTCCCTTCTCGTCATGCAGTTTGTGCCTCTGCTGCTTCTGCTGTTAGGAATCGCTCCTTGAAAGGCGAGCGAGAGCGTCCTTCCGGGTGCATTGCACTGAGTCGAGTGCTCGCTCGGGACTTTGCTCCCGGGGCCAAGGCAAGAGGGCGTGCTTGCCCGCAGAACTGAGAACACGCTGTTGGGCAGAGCTGCAACTGACCGCCGGAGTTCAGCTCTCGCCGGACGGCAGAAGGCGAAGAACGAAGCCGCTTGCGAGCGGCGCAGTGCAGCGAAGAGCTCTCCGAATTCGCCGCTAGCTCCACGGTCCTTCTCAGCTGCGAGTAGCAGCGCTCGCAGTACACGGAGCTTCGCAAGGCCCGAAGACCCGGAGGGAAGCATCGCACACGAAAATGTGCCAGGGCAGAGACGTGTTCTACGTTGTCCCTTCTCGTCATGCAGTTTGTGCCTCTGCTGCTTCTGCTGTTAGGAATCGCTCCTTGAAAGGCGAGCGAGAGCGTCCTTCCGGGTGCATTGCACTGAGTCGAGTGCTCGCTCGGGACTTTGCTCCCGGGGCCAAGGCAAGAGGGCGTGCTTGCCCGCAGAACTGAGAACACGCTGTTGGGCAGAGCTGCAACTGACCGCCGGAGTTCAGCTCTCGCCGGACGGCAGAAGGCGAAGAACGAAGCCGCTTGCGAGCGGCGCAGTGCAGCGAAGAGCTCTCCGAATTCGCCGCTAGCTCCACGGTCCTTCTCAGCTGCGAGTAGCAGCGCTCGCAGTACACGGAGCTTCGCAAGGCCCGAAGACCCGGAGGGAAGCATCGCACACGAAAATGTGCCAGGGCAGAGACGTGTTCTACGTTGTCCCTTCTCGTCATGCAGTTTGTGCCTCTGCTGCTTCTGCTGTTAGGAATCGCTCCTTGAAAGGCGAGCGAGAGCGTCCTTCCGGGTGCATTGCACTGAGTCGAGTGCTCGCTCGGGACTTTGCTCCCGGGGCCAAGGCAAGAGGGCGTGCTCGCCCGCAGAACTGAGAACACGCTGTTGGGCAGAGCTGCAACTGACCGCCGGAGTTCAGCTGTCGCCGGACGGCAGAAGGCGAAGAACGAAGCCGCTTGCGAGCGGCGCAGTGCAGCGAAGAGCTCTCCGAATTCGCCGCTAGCTCCACGGTCCTTCTCAGCTGCGAGTAGCAGCGCTCGCAGTACACGGAGCTTCGCAAGGCCCGAAGACCCGGAGGGAAGCATCGCACACGAAAATGTGCCAGGGCAGAGACGTGTTCTACGTTGTCCCTTCTCGTCATGCAGTTTGTGCCTCTGCTGCTTCTGCTGTTAGGAATCGCTCCTTGAAAGGCGAGCGAGAGCGTCCTTCCGGGTGCATTGCACTGAGTCGAGTGCTCGCTCGGGACTTTGCACTCGCGGCCAAGGCAAGAGGGCGTGCTCGCCCGCAGAACTGAGAACACGCTGTTGGGCAGAGCTGCAACTGACCGCCGGAGTTCAGCTCTCGCCGGACGGCAGAAGGCGAAGAACGAAGCCGCTTGCGAGCGGCGCAGTGCAGCGAAGAGCTCTCCGAATTCGCCGCTAGCTCCACGGTCCTTCTCAGCTGCGAGTAGCAGCGCTCGCAGTACACGGAGCTTCGCAAGGCCCGAAGACCCGGAGGGAAGCATCGCACACGAAAATGTGCCAGGGCAGAGACGTGTTCTACGTTGTCCCTTCTCGTCATGCAGTTTGTGCCTCTGCTGCTTCTGCTGTTAGGAATCGCTCCTTGAAAGGCGAGCGAGAGCGTCCTTCCGGGTGCATTGCACTGAGTCGAGTGCTCGCTCGGGACTTTGCTCCCGGGGCCAAGGCAAGAGGGCGTGCTTGCCCGCAGAACTGAGAACACGCTGTTGGGCAGAGCTGCAACTGACCGCCGGAGTTCAGCTCTCGCCGGACGGCAGAAGGCGAAGAACGAAGCCGCTTGCGAGCGGCGCAGTGCAGCGAAGAGCTCTCCGAATTCGCCGCTAGCTCCACGGTCCTTCTCAGCTGCGAGTAGCAGCGCTCGCAGTACACGGAGCTTCGCAAGGCCCGAAGACCCGGAGGGAAGTTTCGCACACGAAAATGTGCCAGGACAGAGACGTGTTCTACGTTGTCCCTTCTCGTCATGCAGTTTGTGCCTCTGCTGCTTCTGCTGTTAGGACTCGCTCCTTGAAAGACGAGCGAGAGCGTCCTTCCGGGTGCATTGCACTGAGTCGAGTGCTCGCTCGGGACTTTGCTCCCGGGGCCAAGGCAAGAGGGCGTGCTTGCCCGCAGAACTGAGAACACGCTGTTGGGCAGAGCTGCAACTGACCGCCGGAGTTCAGCTCTCGCCGGACGGCAGAAGGCGAAGAACGAAGCCGCTTGCGAGCGGCGCAGTGCAGCGAAGAGCTCTCCGAATTCGCCGCTAGCTCCACGGTCCTTCTGAGCTGCGAGTAGCAGCGCTCGCAGTACACGGAGCTTCGCGAGGCCCGAAGACCCGGAGGGAAGTATCGCACACGAAAATGTGCCAGGACAGAGACGTGTTCTACGTTGTCCCTTCTCGTCATGCAGTTTGTGCCTCTGCTGCTTCTGCTGTTAGGACTCGCTCCTTGAAAGACGAGCGAGAGCGTCCTTCCGGGTGCATTGCACTGAGTCGAGTGCTCGCTCGGGACTTTGCTCCCGGGGCCAAGGCAAGAGGGCGTGCTTGCCCGCAGAACTGAGAACACGCTGTTGGGCAGAGCTGCAACTGACCGCCGGAGTTCAGCTCTCGCCGGACGGCAGAAGGCGAAGAACGAAGCCGCTTGCGAGCGGCGCAGTGCAGCGAAGAGCTCTCCGAATTCGCCGCTAGCTCCACGGTCCTTCTCAGCTGCGAGTAGCAGCGCTCGCAGTACACGGAGCTTCGCGAGGCCCGAAGACCCGGAGGGAAGTATCGCACACGAAAATGTGCCAGGACAGAGACGTGTTCTACGTTGTCCCTTCTCGTCATGCAGTTTGTGCCTCTGCTGCTTCTGCTGTTAGGACTCGCTCCTTGAAAGACGAGCGAGAGCGTCCTTCCGGGTGCATTGCACTGAGTCGAGTGCTCGCTCGGGACTTTGCTCCCGGGGCCAAGGCAAGAGGGCGTGCTTGCCCGCAGAACTGAGAACACGCTGTTGGGCAGAGCTGCAACTGACCGCCGGAGTTCAGCTGTCGCCGGACGGCAGAAGGCGAAGAACGAAGCCGCTTGCGAGCGGCGCAGTGCAGCGAAGAGCTCTCCGAATTCGCCGCTAGCTCCACGGTCCTTCTCAGCTGCGAGTAGCAGCGCTCGCAGTACACGGAGCTTCGCGAGGCCCGAAGACCCGGAGGGAAGTTTCGCACACGCAAATGTGCCAGGACAGAGACGTGTTCTACGTTGTCCCTTCTCGTCATGCAGTTTGTGCCTCTGCTGCTTCTGCTGTTAGGACTCGCTCCTTGAAAGACGAGCGAGAGCGTCCTTCCGGGTGCATTGCACTGAGTCGAGTACTCGCTCGGGACTTTGCTCCCGGGGCCAAGGCAAGAGGGCGTGCTTGCCCGCAGAACTGAGAACACGCTGTTGGGCAGAGCTGCAACTGACCGCCGGAGTTCAGCTGTCGCCGGACGGCAGAAGGCGAAGAACGAAGCCGCTTGCGAGCGGCGCAGTGCAGCGAAGAGCTCTCCGAATTCGCCGCTAGCTCCACGGTCCTTCTCAGCTGCGAGTAGCAGCGCTCGCAGTACACGGAGCTTCGCGAGGCCCGAAGACCCGGAGGGAAGTTTCGCACACGAAAATGTGCCAGGACAGAGACGTGTTCTACGTTGTCCCTTCTCGTCATGCAGTTTGTGCCTCTGCTGCTTCTGCTGTTAGGACTCGCTCCTTGAAAGACGAGCGAGAGCGTCCTTCCGGGTGCATTGCACTGAGTCGAGTGCTCGCTCGGGACTTTGCTCCCGGGGCCAAGGCAAGAGGGCGTGCTTGCCCGCAGAACTGAGAACACGCTGTTGGGCAGAGCTGCAACTGACCGCCGGAGTTCAGCTGTCGCCGGACGGCAGAAGGCGAAGAACGAAGCCGCTTGCGAGCGGCGCAGTGCAGCGAAGAGCTCTCCGAATTCGCCGCTAGCTCCACGGTCCTTCTCAGCTGCGAGTAGCAGCGCTCGCAGTACACGGAGCTTCGCAAGGCCCGAAGACCCGGAGGGAAGTTTCGCACACGAAAATGTGCCAGGACAGAGACGTGTTCTACGTTGTCCCTTCTCGTCATGCAGTTTGTGCCTCTGCTGCTTCTGCTGTTAGGACTCGCTCCTTGAAAGACGAGCGAGAGCGTCCTTCCGGGTGCATTGCACTGAGTCGAGTGCTCGCTCGGGACTTTGCTCCCGGGGCCAAGGCAAGAGGGCGTGCTTGCCCGCAGAACTGAGAACACGCTGTTGGGCAGAGCTGCAACTGACCGCCGGAGTTCAGCTCTCGCCGGACGGCAGAAGGCGAAGAACGAAGCCGCTTGCGAGCGGCGCAGTGCAGCGAAGAGCTCTCCGAATTCGCCGCTAGCTCCACGGTCCTTCTCAGCTGCGAGTAGCAGCGCTCGCAGTACACGGAGCTTCGCGAGGCCCGAAGACCCGGAGGGAAGTTTCGCACACGAAAATGTGCCAGGACAGAGACGTGTTCTACGTTGTCCCTTCTCGTCATGCAGTTTGTGCCTCTGCTGCTTCTGCTGTTAGGACTCGCTCCTTGAAAGACGAGCGAGAGCGTCCTTCCGGGTGCATTGCACTGAGTCGAGTGCTCGCTCGGGACTTTGCTCCCGGGGCCAAGGCAAGAGGGCGTGCTTGCCCGCAGAACTGAGAACACGCTGTTGGGCAGAGCTGCAACTGACCGCCGGAGTTCAGCTCTCGCCGGACGGCAGAAGGCGAAGAACGAAGCCGCTTGCGAGCGGCGCAGTGCAGCGAAGAGCTCTCCGAATTCGCCGCTAGCTCCACGGTCCTTCTCAGCTGCGAGTAGCAGCGCTCGCAGTACACGGAGCTTCGCGAGGCCCGAAGACCCGGAGGGAAGTTTCGCACACGAAAATGTGCCAGGACAGAGACGTGTTCTACGTTGTCCCTTCTCGTCATGCAGTTTGTGCCTCTGCTGCTTCTGCTGTTAGGACTCGCTCCTTGAAAGACGAGCGAGAGCGTCCTTCCGGGTGCATTGCACTGAGTCGAGTGCTCGCTCGGGACTTTGCTCCCGGGGCCAAGGCAAGAGGGCGTGCTTGCCCGCAGAACTGAGAACACGCTGTTGGGCAGAGCTGCAACTGACCGCCGGAGTTCAGCTCTCGCCGGACGGCAGAAGGCGAAGAACGAAGCCGCTTGCGAGCGGCGCAGTGCAGCGAAGAGCTCTCCGAATTCGCCGCTAGCTCCACGGTCCTTCTCAGCTGCGAGTAGCAGCGCTCGCAGTACACGGAGCTTCGCGAGGCCCGAAGACCCGGAGGGAAGTTTCGCACACGAAAATGTGCCAGGACAGAGACGTGTTCTACGTTGTCCCTTCTCGTCATGCAGTTTGTGCCTCTGCTGCTTCTGCTGTTAGGACTCGCTCCTTGAAAGACGAGCGAGAGCGTCCTTCCGGGTGCATTGCACTGAGTCGAGTGCTCGCTCGGGACTTTGCTCCCGGGGCCAAGGCAAGAGGGCGTGCTTGCCCGCAGAACTGAGAACACGCTGTTGGGCAGAGCTGCAACTGACCGCCGGAGTTCAGCTCTCGCCGGACGGCAGAAGGCGAAGAACGAAGCCGCTTGCGAGCGGCGCAGTGCAGCGAAGAGCTCTCCGAATTCGCCGCTAGCTCCACGGTCCTTCTCAGCTGCGAGTAGCAGCGCTCGCAGTACACGGAGCTTCGCGAGGCCCGAAGACCCGGAGGGAAGTATCGCACACGCAAATGTGCCAGGACAGAGACGTGTTCTACGTTGTCCCTTCTCGTCATGCAGTTTGTGCCTCTGCTGCTTCTGCTGTTAGGACTCGCTCCTTGAAAGACGAGCGAGAGCGTCCTTCCGGGTGCATTGCACTGAGTCGAGTGCTCGCTCGGGACTTTGCTCCCGGGGCCAAGGCAAGAGGGCGTGCTTGCCCGCAGAACTGAGAACACGCTGTTGGGCAGAGCTGCAACTGACCGCCGGAGTTCAGCTCTCGCCGGACGGCAGAAGGCGAAGAACGAAGCCGCTTGCGAGCGGCGCAGTGCAGCGAAGAGCTCTCCGAATTCGCCGCTAGCTCCACGGTCCTTCTCAGCTGCGAGTAGCAGCGCTCGCAGTACACGGAGCTTCGCGAGGCCCGAAGACCCGGAGGGAAGTTTCGCACACGAAAATGTGCCAGGACAGAGACGTGTTCTACGTTGTCCCTTCTCGTCATGCAGTTTGTGCCTCTGCTGCTTCTGCTGTTAGGACTCGCTCCTTGAAAGACGAGCGAGAGCGTCCTTCCGGGTGCATTGCACTGAGTCGAGTGCTCGCTCGGGACTTTGCTCCCGGGGCCAAGGCAAGAGGGCGTGCTTGCCCGCAGAACTGAGAACACGCTGTTGGGCAGAGCTGCAACTGACCGCCGGAGTTCAGCTCTCGCCGGACGGCAGAAGGCGAAGAACGAAGCCGCTTGCGAGCGGCGCAGTGCAGCGAAGAGCTCTCCGAATTCGCCGCTAGCTCCACGGTCCTTCTCAGCTGCGAGTAGCAGCGCTCGCAGTACACGGAGCTTCGCGAGGCCCGAAGACCCGGAGGGAAGTTTCGCACACGAAAATGTGCCAGGACAGAGACGTGTTCTACGTTGTCCCTTCTCGTCATGCAGTTTGTGCCTCTGCTGCTTCTGCTGTTAGGACTCGCTCCTTGAAAGACGAGCGAGAGCGTCCTTCCGGGTGCATTGCACTGAGTCGAGTGCTCGCTCGGGACTTTGCTCCCGGGGCCAAGGCAAGAGGGCGTGCTTGCCCGCAGAACTGAGAACACGCTGTTGGGCAGAGCTGCAACTGACCGCCGGAGTTCAGCTCTCGCCGGACGGCAGAAGGCGAAGAACGAAGCCGCTTGCGAGCGGCGCAGTGCAGCGAAGAGCTCTCCGAATTCGCCGCTAGCTCCACGGTCCTTCTCAGCTGCGAGTAGCAGCGCTCGCAGTACACGGAGCTTCGCGAGGCCCGAAGACCCGGAGGGAAGTTTCGCACACGAAAATGTGCCAGGACAGAGACGTGTTCTACGTTGTCCCTTCTCGTCATGCAGTTTGTGCCTCTGCTGCTTCTGCTGTTAGGACTCGCTCCTTGAAAGACGAGCGAGAGCGTCCTTCCGGGTGCATTGCACTGAGTCGAGTGCTCGCTCGGGACTTTGCTCCCGGGGCCAAGGCAAGAGGGGCGTGCTTGCCCGCAGAACTGAGAACACGCTGTTGGGCAGAGCTGCAACTGACCGCCGGAGTTCAGCTCTCGCCGGACGGCAGAAGGCGAAGAACGAAGCCGCTTGCGAGCGGCGCAGTGCAGCGAAGAGCTCTCCGAATTCGCCGCTAGCTCCACGGTCCTTCTCAGCTGCGAGTAGCAGCGCTCGCAGTACACGGAGCTTCGCGAGGCCCGAAGACCCGGAGGGAAGTATCGCACACGCAAATGTGCCAGGACAGAGACGTGTTCTACGTTGTCCCTTCTCGTCATGCAGTTTGTGCCTCTGCTGCTTCTGCTGTTAGGACTCGCTCCTTGAAAGACGAGCGAGAGCGTCCTTCCGGGTGCATTGCACTGAGTCGAGTGCTCGCTCGGGACTTTGCTCCCGGGGCCAAGGCAAGAGGGCGTGCTTGCCCGCAGAACTGAGAACACGCTGTTGGGCAGAGCTGCAACTGACCGCCGGAGTTCAGCTCTCGCCGGACGGCAGAAGGCGAAGAACGAAGCCGCTTGCGAGCGGCGCAGTGCAGCGAAGAGCTCTCCGAATTCGCCGCTAGCTCCACGGTCCTTCTCAGCTGCGAGTAGCAGCGCTCGCAGTACACGGAGCTTCGCGAGGCCCGAAGACCCGGAGGGAAGTATGGCACACGGAAATGTGCCAGGACAGAGACGTGTTCTACGTTGTCCCTTCTCGTCATGCAGTTTGTGCCTCTGCTGCTTCTGCTGTTAGGACTCGCTCCTTGAAAGACGAGCGAGAGCGTCCTTCCGGGTGCATTGCACTGAGTCGAGTGCTCGCTCGGGACTTTGCTCCCGGGGCCAAGGCAAGAGGGCGTGCTTGCCCGCAGAACTGAGAACACGCTGTTGGGCAGAGCTGCAACTGACCGCCGGAGTTCAGCTCTCGCCGGACGGCAGAAGGCGAAGAACGAAGCCGCTTGCGAGCGGCGCAGTGCAGCGAAGAGCTCTCCGAATTCGCCGCTAGCTCCACGGTCCTTCTCAGCTGCGAGTAGCAGCGCTCGCAGTACACGGAGCTTCGCGAGGCCCGAAGACCCGGAGGGAAGTTTCGCACACGAAAATGTGCCAGGACAGAGACGTGTTCTACGTTGTCCCTTCTCGTCATGCAGTTTGTGCCTCTGCTGCTTCTGCTGTTAGGACTCGCTCCTTGAAAGACGAGCGAGAGCGTCCTTCCGGGTGCATTGCACTGAGTCGAGTGCTCGCTCGGGACTTTGCTCCCGGGGCCAAGGCAAGAGGGGCGTGCTTGCCCGCAGAACTGAGAACACGCTGTTGGGCAGAGCTGCAACTGACCGCCGGAGTTCAGCTCTCGCCGGACGGCAGAAGGCGAAGAACGAAGCCGCTTGCGAGCGGCGCAGTGCAGCGAAGAGCTCTCCGAATTCGCCGCTAGCTCCACGGTCCTTCTCAGCTGCGAGTAGCAGCGCTCGCAGTACACGGAGCTTCGCGAGGCCCGAAGACCCGGAGGGAAGTTTCGCACACGAAAATGTGCCAGGACAGAGACGTGTTCTACGTTGTCCCTTCTCGTCATGCAGTTTGTGCCTCTGCTGCTTCTGCTGTTAGGACTCGCTCCTTGAAAGACGAGCGAGAGCGTCCTTCCGGGTGCATTGCACTGAGTCGAGTGCTCGCTCGGGACTTTGCTCCCGGGGCCAAGGCAAGAGGGCGTGCTTGCCCGCAGAACTGAGAACACGCTGTTGGGCAGAGCTGCAACTGACCGCCGGAGTTCAGCTCTCGCCGGACGGCAGAAGGCGAAGAACGAAGCCGCTTGCGAGCGGCGCAGTGCAGCGAAGAGCTCTCCGAATTCGCCGCTAGCTCCACGGTCCTTCTCAGCTGCGAGTAGCAGCGCTCGCAGTACACGGAGCTTCGCGAGGCCCGAAGACCCGGAGGGAAGTTTCGCACACGCAAATGTGCCAGGACAGAGACGTGTTCTACGTTGTCCCTTCTCGTCATGCAGTTTGTGCCTCTGCTGCTTCTGCTGTTAGGACTCGCTCCTTGAAAGACGAGCGAGAGCGTCCTTCCGGGTGCATTGCACTGAGTCGAGTGCTCGCTCGGGACTTTGCTCCCGGGGCCAAGGCAAGAGGGCGTGCTTGCCCGCAGAACTGAGAACACGCTGTTGGGCAGAGCTGCAACTGACCGCCGGAGTTCAGCTCTCGCCGGACGGCAGAAGGCGAAGAACGAAGCCGCTTGCGAGCGGCGCAGTGCAGCGAAGAGCTCTCCGAATTCGCCGCTAGCTCCACGGTCCTTCTCAGCTGCGAGTAGCAGCGCTCGCAGTACACGGAGCTTCGCGAGGCCCGAAGACCCGGAGGGAAGTATGGCACACGGAAATGTGCCAGGACAGAGACGTGTTCTACGTTGTCCCTTCTCGTCATGCAGTTTGTGCCTCTGCTGCTTCTGCTGTTAGGACTCGCTCCTTGAAAGACGAGCGAGAGCGTCCTTCCGGGTGCATTGCACTGAGTCGAGTGCTCGCTCGGGACTTTGCTCCCGGGGCCAAGGCAAGAGGGCGTGCTTGCCCGCAGAACTGAGAACACGCTGTTGGGCAGAGCTGCAACTGACCGCCGGAGTTCAGCTGTCGCCGGACGGCAGAAGGCGAAGAACGAAGCCGCTTGCGAGCGGCGCAGTGCAGCGAAGAGCTCTCCGAATTCGCCGCTAGCTCCACGGTCCTTCTCAGCTGCGAGTAGCAGCGCTCGCAGTACACGGAGCTTCGCGAGGCCCGAAGACCCGGAGGGAAGTATCGCACACGCAAATGTGCCAGGACAGAGACGTGTTCTACGTTGTCCCTTCTCGTCATGCAGTTTGTGCCTCTGCTGCTTCTGCTGTTAGGACTCGCTCCTTGAAAGACGAGCGAGAGCGTCCTTCCGGGTGCATTGCACTGAGTCGAGTGCTCGCTCGGGACTTTGCTCCCGGGGCCAAGGCAAGAGGGCGTGCTTGCCCGCAGAACTGAGAACACGCTGTTGGGCAGAGCTGCAACTGACCGCCGGAGTTCAGCTCTCGCCGGACGGCAGAAGGCGAAGAACGAAGCCGCTTGCGAGCGGCGCAGTGCAGCGAAGAGCTCTCCGAATTCGCCGCTAGCTCCACGGTCCTTCTCAGCTGCGAGTAGCAGCGCTCGCAGTACACGGAGCTTCGCGAGGCCCGAAGACCCGGAGGGAAGTATCGCACACGCAAATGTGCCAGGACAGAGACGTGTTCTACGTTGTCCCTTCTCGTCATGCAGTTTGTGCCTCTGCTGCTTCTGCTGTTAGGACTCGCTCCTTGAAAGACGAGCGAGAGCGTCCTTCCGGGTGCATTGCACTGAGTCGAGTGCTCGCTCGGGACTTTGCTCTCGGGGCCAAGGCAAGAGGGCGTGCTTGCCCGCAGAACTGAGAACACGCTGTTGGGCAGAGCTGCAACTGACCGCCGGAGTTCAGCTCTCGCCGGACGGCAGAAGGCGAAGAACGAAGGCGCTTGCGAGCGGCGCAGTGCAGCGAAGAGCTCTCCGAATTCGCCGCTAGCTCCACGGTCCTTCTCAGCTGCGAGTAGCAGCGCTCGCAGTACACGGAGCTTCGCGAGGCCCGAAGACCCGGAGGGAAGTATGGCACACGAAAATGTGCCAGGACAGAGACGTGTTCTACGTTGTCCCTTCTCGTCATGCAGTTTGTGCCTCTGCTGCTTCTGCTGTTAGGACTCGCTCCTTGAAAGACGAGCGAGAGCGTCCTTCCGGGTGCATTGCACTGAGTCGAGTGCTCGCTCGGGACTTTGCTCCCGGGGCCAAGGCAAGAGGGCGTGCTTGCCCGCAGAACTGAGAACACGCTGTTGGGCAGAGCTGCAACTGACCGCCGGAGTTCAGCTCTCGCCGGACGGCAGAAGGCGAAGAACGAAGCCGCTTGCGAGCGGCGCAGTGCAGCGAAGAGCTCTCCGAATTCGCCGCTAGCTCCACGGTCCTTCTCAGCTGCGAGTAGCAGCGCTCGCAGTACACGGAGCTTCGCAAGGCCCGAAGACCCGGAGGGAAGCATCGCACACGAAAATGTGCCAGGGCAGAGACGTGTTCTACGTTGTCCCTTCTCGTCATGCAGTTTGTGCCTCTGCTGCTTCTGCTGTTAGGAATCGCTCCTTGAAAGGCGAGCGAGAGCGTCCTTCCGGGTGCATTGCACTGAGTCGAGTGCTCGCTCGGGACTTTGCTCCCGGGGCCAAGGCAAGAGGGCGTGCTTGCCCGCAGAACTGAGAACACGCTGTTGGGCAGAGCTGCAACTGACCGCCGGAGTTCAGCTGTCGCCGGACGGCAGAAGGCGAAGAACGAAGCCGCTTGCGAGCGGCGCAGTGCAGCGAAGAGCTCTCCGAATTCGCCGCTAGCTCCACGGTCCTTCTCAGCTGCGAGTAGCAGCGCTCGCAGTACACGGAGCTTCGCAAGGCCCGAAGACCCGGAGGGAAGCATCGCACACGAAAATGTGCCAGGGCAGAGACGTGTTCTACGTTGTCCCTTCTCGTCATGCAGTTTGTGCCTCTGCTGCTTCTGCTGTTAGGAATCGCTCCTTGAAAGGCGAGCGAGAGCGTCCTTCCGGGTGCATTGCACTGAGTCGAGTGCTCGCTCGGGACTTTGCACTCGCGGCCAAGGCAAGAGGGCGTGCTCGCCCGCAGAACTGAGAACACGCTGTTGGGCAGAGCTGCAACTGACCGCCGGAGTTCAGCTCTCGCCGGACGGCAGAAGGCGAAGAACGAAGCCGCTTGCGAGCGGCGCAGTGCAGCGAAGAGCTCTCCGAATTCGCCGCTAGCTCCACGGTCCTTCTCAGCTGCGAGTAGCAGCGCTCGCAGTACACGGAGCTTCGCAAGGCCCGAAGACCCGGAGGGAAGCATCGCACACGAAAATGTGCCAGGGCAGAGACGTGTTCTACGTTGTCCCTTCTCGTCATGCAGTTTGTGCCTCTGCTGCTTCTGCTGTTAGGAATCGCTCCTTGAAAGGCGAGCGAGAGCGTCCTTCCGGGTGCATTGCACTGAGTCGAGTGCTCGCTCGGGACTTTGCTCCCGGGGCCAAGGCAAGAGGGCGTGCTTGCCCGCAGAACTGAGAACACGCTGTTGGGCAGAGCTGCAACTGACCGCCGGAGTTCAGCTCTCGCCGGACGGCAGAAGGCGAAGAACGAAGCCGCTTGCGAGCGGCGCAGTGCAGCGAAGAGCTCTCCGAATTCGCCGCTAGCTCCACGGTCCTTCTCAGCTGCGAGTAGCAGCGCTCGCAGTACACGGAGCTTCGCAAGGCCCGAAGACCCGGAGGGAAGCATCGCACACGAAAATGCGCCAGGGCAGAGACGTGTTCTACGTTGTCCCTTCTCGTCATGCAGTTTGTGCCTCTGCTGCTTCTGCTGTTAGGACTCGCTCCTTGAAAGACGAGCGAGAGCGTCCTTCCGGGTGCATTGCACTGAGTCGAGTGCTCGCTCGGGACTTTGCTCCCGGGGCCAAGGCAAGAGGGCGTGCTTGCCCGCAGAACTGAGAACACGCTGTTGGGCAGAGCTGCAACTGACCGCCGGAGTTCAGCTGTCGCCGGACGGCAGAAGGCGAAGAACGAAGCCGCTTGCGAGCGGCGCAGTGCAGCGAAGAGCTCTCCGAATTCGCCGCTAGCTCCACGGTCCTTCTCAGCTGCGAGTAGCAGCGCTCGCAGTACACGGAGCTTCGCGAGGCCCGAAGACCCGGAGGGAAGTATCGCACACGCAAATGTGCCAGGACAGAGACGTGTTCTACGTTGTCCCTTCTCGTCATGCAGTTTGTGCCTCTGCTGCTTCTGCTGTTAGGACTCGCTCCTTGAAAGACGAGCGAGAGCGTCCTTCCGGGTGCATTGCACTGAGTCGAGTGCTCGCTCGGGACTTTGCTCCCGGGGCCAAGGCAAGAGGGCGTGCTTGCCCGCAGAACTGAGAACACGCTGTTGGGCAGAGCTGCAACTGACCGCCGGAGTTCAGCTGTCGCCGGACGGCAGAAGGCGAAGAACGAAGCCGCTTGCGAGCGGCGCAGTGCAGCGAAGAGCTCTCCGAATTCGCCGCTAGCTCCACGGTCCTTCTCAGCTGCGAGTAGCAGCGCTCGCAGTACACGGAGCTTCGCGAGGCCCGAAGACCCGGAGGGAAGTATCGCACACGCAAATGTGCCAGGACAGAGACGTGTTCTACGTTGTCCCTTCTCGTCATGCAGTTTGTGCCTCTGCTGCTTCTGCTGTTAGGACTCGCTCCTTGAAAGACGAGCGAGAGCGTCCTTCCGGGTGCATTGCACTGAGTCGAGTGCTCGCTCGGGACTTTGCTCCCGGGGCCAAGGCAAGAGGGCGTGCTTGCCCGCAGAACTGAGAACACGCTGTTGGGCAGAGCTGCAACTGACCGCCGGAGTTCAGCTGTCGCCGGACGGCAGAAGGCGAAGAACGAAGCCGCTTGCGAGCGGCGCAGTGCAGCGAAGAGCTCTCCGAATTCGCCGCTAGCTCCACGGTCCTTCTCAGCTGCGAGTAGCAGCGCTCGCAGTACACGGAGCTTCGCGAGGCCCGAAGACCCGGAGGGAAGTTTCGCACACGAAAATGTGCCAGGACAGAGACGTGTTCTACGTTGTCCCTTCTCGTCATGCAGTTTGTGCCTCTGCTGCTTCTGCTGTTAGGACTCGCTCCTTGAAAGACGAGCGAGAGCGTCCTTCCGGGTGCATTGCACTGAGTCGAGTGCTCGCTCGGGACTTTGCTCCCGGGGCCAAGGCAAGAGGGCGTGCTTGCCCGCAGAACTGAGAACACGCTGTTGGGCAGAGCTGCAACTGACCGCCGGAGTTCAGCTCTCGCCGGACGGCAGAAGGCGAAGAACGAAGCCGCTTGCGAGCGGCGCAGTGCAGCGAAGAGCTCTCCGAATTCGCCGCTAGCTCCACGGTCCTTCTCAGCTGCGAGTAGCAGCGCTCGCAGTACACGGAGCTTCGCGAGGCCCGAAGACCCGGAGGGAAGTTTCGCACACGAAAATGTGCCAGGACAGAGACGTGTTCTACGTTGTCCCTTCTCGTCATGCAGTTTGTGCCTCTGCTGCTTCTGCTGTTAGGACTCGCTCCTTGAAAGACGAGCGAGAGCGTCCTTCCGGGTGCATTGCACTGAGTCGAGTGCTCGCTCGGGACTTTGCTCCCGGGGCCAAGGCAAGAGGGCGTGCTTGCCCGCAGAACTGAGAACACGCTGTTGGGCAGAGCTGCAACTGACCGCCGGAGTTCAGCTCTCGCCGGACGGCAGAAGGCGAAGAACGAAGCCGCTTGCGAGCGGCGCAGTGCAGCGAAGAGCTCTCCGAATTCGCCGCTAGCTCCACGGTCCTTCTCAGCTGCGAGTAGCAGCGCTCGCAGTACACGGAGCTTCGCGAGGCCCGAAGACCCGGAGGGAAGTTTCGCACACGAAAATGTGCCAGGACAGAGACGTGTTCTACGTTGTCCCTTCTCGTCATGCAGTTTGTGCCTCTGCTGCTTCTGCTGTTAGGACTCGCTCCTTGAAAGACGAGCGAGAGCGTCCTTCCGGGTGCATTGCACTGAGTCGAGTGCTCGCTCGGGACTTTGCTCCCGGGGCCAAGGCAAGAGGGCGTGCTTGCCCGCAGAACTGAGAACACGCTGTTGGGCAGAGCTGCAACTGACCGCCGGAGTTCAGCTCTCGCCGGACGGCAGAAGGCGAAGAACGAAGCCGCTTGCGAGCGGCGCAGTGCAGCGAAGAGCTCTCCGAATTCGCCGCTAGCTCCACGGTCCTTCTCAGCTGCGAGTAGCAGCGCTCGCAGTACACGGAGCTTCGCGAGGCCCGAAGACCCGGAGGGAAGTTTCGCACACGAAAATGTGCCAGGACAGAGACGTGTTCTACGTTGTCCCTTCTCGTCATGCAGTTTGTGCCTCTGCTGCTTCTGCTGTTAGGACTCGCTCCTTGAAAGACGAGCGAGAGCGTCCTTCCGGGTGCATTGCACTGAGTCGAGTGCTCGCTCGGGACTTTGCTCCCGGGGCCAAGGCAAGAGGGCGTGCTTGCCCGCAGAACTGAGAACACGCTGTTGGGCAGAGCTGCAACTGACCGCCGGAGTTCA